>NC_022009.1:122993152-123011525 GCF_000317375.1 Microtus ochrogaster | reverse complement strand
CTATGGGTTCTGATATACCTACACTTTGGCTTAGTTTTGTTCTTGCTCTGTTTTGAATTCAAGTGTTTTCAATGAATCTGGCTTATCTAAGGAGTTCTGTAATCTTGCGTTCTTATATAAATGTATTTCTTAGCTATGAAAGAAATTCTTTCAAAAGTAACATCTAGATATGTGAAGTTTAGCTTCTTTATCTTCTGCAATGTGGAGAGATGAGATTTATATTAGTTTTCTTATTCTCTATAAACCAATTACAAGGGAGCTGCTTTAATTTGTGAAACTATAAAATCTAATTAGTGCTAATGGAAGTAGGAAATATTTTATACTGATACAATAGATAAAGCGTTTTCTTAATTATGGATGCACAGGCAGATAACTTGCAGCTTTGTTTCTGGTGCCTCAGCTATGGCAAAGTAATATCAGAAGTGCACTGTCCTAGCCTTAAAGAGATGTGCCTTTGGAGTAGGCATACCATGAATCCTTTGATTGATAGGTGTGCACAAGCAGGTAAAGAGATACAGAATAAAGAAAAAATTAACTTGCCATCATGTATTGGGCAGAGGACACTAGACCCACATCACTTTGTTAGGGATGAAAAAAATTGTTAGGGTCATGCCACAAAATTATCTTTCTAGTCCATCATTGTCACCATTATTGAAGAATGTGATAATTTCTATATTCTATATGAAGATAGGGACCAGATACCTAGAAAGGTAATGACCAGAAACAGACAGCATAGGAGCAAAAGGAAGAGAGAGAATCAGAGGGAGGGAGGGGGAGAGAGAGAGCAGGGAGAGAGGGAAAGAAGAGAGGAAGATAGATAAGAAAGCTTGCTCAGTTGACTTGGGAATCTTGACCGTACTCCCCAAACCTCTAGCATACAGTTTTCAAAACCTGAAAGTGAATTTACAAAATATGACTCCTATAACTCCATATGTCAAATATATCCCTGAAGATGCTAGACACTAAGACACTCAGACAGCAAGGGTGGGGAAAGTTCAGAAGTTCAGAGAGATGCTCTGAGGACCTGACCATTTGTAGTGTAGCTGAAAAGGAAGACATTGAGCTCTGAGTTGTCTGTGTTTTTGGCTTTATGGGTCCACTGCTCAATCCCGGTCTGCCGTGGGAAGCAGCAGCAGTAACGAGTTTAAACCAGCAGAGGTGGGAGACATTCTAAGTACCTCGCCCACTGTGTCAGACTGCATTCCATAAAATCAGGAGCCAAAATGATCCCTCCCTTGTCTATGCCAGGCATTTGGTCAGAGTATGAGAAAAGTAATGAATGTTCATTGTTTAATCACTGGACAATTCATTAATGCTTCCAAACTTAGAGAAGTTGTATGTGCCAAAGCTGGAATCGAGCAGTGGACCCAAGACAGAGACAGCACTGACCAAAGGCCGGTCCGTCTTCTCATCTTCTCGGCCCTGTATTCCAAGGGTTCCACAGCACTGCTCTAGCAGCTTAGTTAGAGAACAAGTGTTCAAAACAAGACTCTGCGGGGCGCTCCAGACGCTGGCGTTTGGCCATGCTTCCTACCTCCTGCACTGAGGGGCGTGCCAGATGCTGGTGTTTGGCCATGCTTCCTACCTCCTGCACTGAGGGGCGTGCCAGATGCTGGTGTTTGGCCATGCTTCCTACCTCCTGCACTGAGTAGAGTGGGGAAAGAAAATACCCCATGGTAAAACTATATCTCATGACAACAGCAAAAAATGACCTGTGCTATTAGATACGAGCCAATTTTGATAAGGAAAAGGTTGCTTGGTTATTTTTTGGAGTAATATTATCTCCAGTAATGATTTACATTTTGGAGTCACTACTGTGCACATAGTAGTTTGCAAAGTATTCTATGAGTGTAAGTTGTAGTGACATTTATTGAATTTCATCCAGCATTTCTGTGAGTCAGGATGACAGTTCTCTCTCACTTCTATTCCTGGATTCTTGTAGCTTTGATCACAAGCCACGTTTTTCAGATAAAGGTTATCACAATAGCTGGAGAGGAATTCACTGCCTTTGCTTGGTGGTCCAGCCTATTGATGGGAGACTATGAGTGTTTGAGAGTCTGAGTTTTTGAGACCTTCCCAGGACTTGTAGTTCTATTGGAGCGTCTATAAAGAAAGCAGTAGACAAGTCTATGCCTGATATATTTTGAGTCTAATGAAGACAGTCATGAAATTTTTTAACAACTTACTCGTGACAGTTCCAATCTTCAGAATTTTATCCATGGGAAGTGAGTGTATTTAAAAAAATCAAAGATGTCCGAGTTGTTGGATGAACTTCCTTGTCATTTGCAGAGAACAAATGTCTCTCACTCTTCTCTGCCCCCTCCCTCCCTCTCATTTTTTCATCTCTCCATTCATTGGCATATCAGCATAATGCTTGTCTATGTTTTTGTTTATTAGATGTTGGTGTACACGCAACTGCAGGGGCTTTTATTACTGCAGATGCTATCAATCTCCCCAAAAGGCTCTTTGCCTTTGGCATCCAAGGTAAATGTTGGAGTCTGCATTCTAATTAAGGGCCTGAAATGGTTCTGAGAGGAGGACAGTAGCATCACAGTTTACGAACAAACACAACCTAGTTTACAACTGGGCTCACATTTGTGTGTTCTTCACTGCTAGATTCTTAGTGAATATAGCTACGCTCTTAGTGATACAGCGTGTTAAAGCATATTACTATACTCATTAATATTAATATGCTATCAAGGCAGGCAAGTGTAGGAGAGACTTCAGCACTCCTGGCTCTGGATTCTGTGATAACATTTTGGTAGCCTTGTCCCTTCTTATGCCTGTACTATGCACACATACTCCCCCCAAACAATGCAGCCAGCAACTTTGGAACCTTGTATCTTATCACATATACTACAGTCCCTGAAGGATAGGTTAGGGTTCCCTGTCCTTGGCAGCAGCACAATTTAGACCATATCTATTCAAGTGAGAAGGCTGGCTTGAATTGGTTTGGGGTGCCTGTGCAGTATAGTAAAAATGTTTTTGCTAGTAAACCTGTAAAGAGAATCCCCTAGTTACTCCTTTATGTCCATGCATAATTGGGTATGCATCTGATTATAATCCGATCAGAGAAAGGAACGTGTGTAATATGACTAATGAATCAATGACCTAATGTAGCATGTGAAATAAATAAAACTGTCCATTCCACACCCCTTAAAAATCAAACTCCTCAGGAATCCCAGTTTTAAAAAGTCCTAATCAGTTAATTGGGGCCAGGGAATATTCTTAGAATGTGGCCTGCTGTAAATCCTGATAGTATTCCCTCTCTAGTCTGCAGTGCGGCATCACTCTGAATGAAGTCATCTTGCTCCTTCTGCAGGTGTTTGTGAGCTCTTATTTTCTTTGGTTAAGCGGTCCAAAGCCTGGAAACACCTGGCTCCGGCATCCACCGTTGGCAGCTACTATGATACATAAGATAACATATAAGGCAACTTAGCAGAAGGACATGTTTACAGCTCTTGTAGCCATTTTTTCTTTTAGGCTAACTTAATTAAGGCAGTGGCATCTGCCAACAGAGTGATTTCTCTATCAGATTTGGATGTACTGGCAGGCCAGGAGCAAGATGAATGAGCCAGTCAAAAGGCTTAATATAGCTATTTTTTATGCTGCCACATAAAAGAAAAAAACAACACAGGAAAAGATCCCAGATGACAGAGTTGACTGAAGATTGTGAGTTATTGCTCTTAGTTTTGGTACTGTTGAGAAACAACTGAATGATGAAAAAATGTGTGGAATAAATTAATAAAAGAGTTATGTATTTAAGTCTGATCTAGATGGTACATGAGTAAATTGAAAGCCTTGGTAATTGTTTTTAAGAATTCAAGAAAATGTTAATGCATTTCTCATGAACCATGAGATAGCTTTCAATATTTACTAAGTTCTGTTAGTAAAACCAATGTAGAAACAGGTACTACAGTTTGGATGTGAAATCTCCCTGATGGGAGATACTGCTTTAAATATAAGGTTCCAACCATAGGAATTGTTTTCAAAGCTATGGACTCTTTAGGAGATGGTACTTGGTTAGTAGAAGTTGGTTACTCAGAATGAGCCTTCAAAGGGTAGCAGCTTGGTTCCTGATTTCATCTGTCTCTTCGTTCTGGTCCCCATTATATGAGGAGTCTGATTACACGTGTTCCTGCTGCCACAGATGGAGCCATTGCATCATGCCTATCCCACAGTTAAAACAAGAATACTGGATGTCTTTGATAGCAACAAGGCCATCCTGTCTTTGTGTTGTATTTAGTCTGAGTGACTAAGGAAAACAGGAAATCAATGGCCACCAAAAGTACCCTAAGCCATTGACTTTCAGGTTCTTCTCTTATGAATTTGAAGAATGAAATTCATGGATCACACAGGATGAGTTTTAGAAAGAAGTATCTTATTATGGGTACAGAGAAAGGAGAGAGAGGAGAGAGGAGAGAGAGAGGGAGAGATAGAGAAACAGAGAGAGACAGAGCAAGAGAGAGAGAGAGAGAGAGAGAGAGAGAGAGAGAGAGAGAGAGCTCCTGTGCAGCAGAAGAGCTAACATAAGATGGATTCCATCAAACCCACTGCCTTGGAGTTGCTGTATAGGTTTCCTGGATGGAGGATGGCAGTTAGGGATCAGCTGCTTGATCTATCCTCACCCCAGGTGTTAAGGCATCTTGCGGTATCATCAACATGGTTTTAAGGGCAGGGGTCTTACTTTAGGAAAAAAGAAGTAAGGAGAAATCAAATCTCCATTTATGGTATCCCCAGATAGCCTCTGGCAGTGGCAGAACCAGAAATACTGTAGCTTAAACTCATTTGGCAACCCTGGCCTCTAGAAATAACTAGGGTTCATTTCCAAAGTCAAGGAAAGAAACTGTCCACTTTAGGGTATAGTTTTATCTTAGGCCTTTCACTCTCCACTGTCCAGACAATTTCTGTCTTCTATTATTGTGACTGCAGTGAATTGAAATCCCTCTAAAAACTATGAGCAGAATAAACTTTCTGTCTTGTAAGCTGTTTCTGTCAGGTATTTGGTCCCAATGAAGCAAAAGAAAGCAATACAATGATGTGGGATTCCCTCTGTATGCTATGACTATTTGTATTGCCATTGGTTAATAAAGAAGCTGCTTTGCTCTATGGCAGGGCAGATTATAACTAGGTGGGAAAAAAACTAGCTATTTTAAATTCAAGGAGAAAGAAGGCAGAGACAGGCAGATGCCATGTAGCCACCTAAGAAGCAAGATGTGAGGAAACAAACCATGAGCCTCATGGCAAAATATAAAATGATAGAAATGGGTTAGTTTAAGGTGTAAGAAACTAGCTAGAAACTTGCCTCATTCACTGGCCAAACAGTTGTAATGGACGTAGTTTTGTGTGATTACCGGGGTCTGAGTGGCTGGGAAACGGAAGCACAATCTCCATTTGCAGTGCAGCTCACTTCAAACAGATGCTCAACCCAATGGCTTAGACATTCTCTTCACTGACATTTTCAGCTGCACTGTGGCCCCCACCGTGGGCCGATGGCGCTCGAGTGTAGATTATACCGAAGCTGCTCTGAGAGTAGTTGTAATGAAGGAAGAGGAAGGGCAAAGATAACACACAGAGAAAACTCACACACCTCTCAAACACATAGGGTATCAAGGGTGGTGGAAAGGGAGAAGAGATGTATGTGCGTATTAGTGTTGTTTCTTCTTTTTATTTGCCTTTGAACTCTGAAGTTTGGAGTTCAAGGGGACACAGAAGCAGATTTGGGGGGTAATAGATTTATTCAAAGAGATTTTTCACGCCTGGAAAGATAGCATGATGGGGCTCTGAGGAGATCAGGGTCACGTGGCACAGTGGAGGTTGCTTCAGACAGGTTTCAGAGGAAGAGGGGTCTATGCCTCATGGTTTTCAGTTTCCCTCCTAAGGCTCCCTCATCCTGCTCCCTCCCTCTGCTCTGACATGTATCCTATTATCCCTCTGCTTCCCTCCTTCTTTCTTACATGTACCCCACTATCCCTCTGTCTGTTCCCCTCCTTCTGCTCTTACATGTACCCCACTATCCCTCTGCCTGCTTCCCACCCCTCTGCTCTTATGTGTACCCCATTCCCTGTTTTTCTCTTCCTCTAAGAAATCCTCCTTTCCATCTTACACCCTTTCAAGTTTTATAACATACATAACACACATGTAAATACACACATAAACACTACATTTACATATATGTGTATACGCATGCATATATAATTTTAGACCTTGTTTCCTTGTATAAAAGCAAGCATGCAGTATCACCTTCCTGTACCTAGTGTATTTCATCAGCGTAATGCTTTCTAGGTCCATCCATTTTCCTACAACATTCATTCTTTCATTGTCTATGGTTGCATAGACTTCCGCTGTGCGTACGCACCATGGCTTCTTTCTTCACTTCTCTCTTGATGGACATGGAGACAGGCTCCATTCCCTGGGTTCTGTGTATACTGCAGCAATAAACGTGGATGTGCATGCATCTCTGGCATACGTTGACTTAAAGTCTTTCAGGTTTGTAATTGTGTTCTAAGTGTTGGGGAAACCTTAACACTGCTTTGCACATTGGCTGCAGAAGTGACATGCTCACCAGCAGCGAATACTGTCACAATTCAGTCCCTTGCTGTTGGCCATTCTAATTGGGGTGAGGTGGAATCTCAAAAAACGTTCACATATGATCTTCCGTGATGGCTGTTGAGTACTTTGAAAAGGAAATTTTAAAAAGATATCTTATTACTTATTTGTGTGTGTGTGTGTGTGTGTGTGTGTGTGTGTGTGCGCGTGCACGCGTGCACACACGTGCATACATCTGAGTGCACATGTCCATAGGGGCCAGAGGGGTAGGACTGCCTGGGGCTGGAGATCCAGGCAGTTGTGCGTCACCTCATATGAGCACTGAGAACTCATCTCAGGCACTCTGCCATGCGCTCTTAACTGCTGATCCACCCCGTCCCCGAAACTGATGAGCACTTTCTAAAACTATGTGATGGTTATGTGTATTTCTTCCTTGGAGAACTGCCTGCTTGGTTCATTAGACAATTTATAGGTTGCTGTTTTAGCATTCAACAGTTCTTTATTAATCCCGGACGCGGATGTCCTGTCTGCCTTGTAGCTGAAGATACTTCCCCCATTCTGCGGACGGCGTCTTCCATTCTTCTGATTAATTCCCCTTTGCCGTGTGGAAGGCTATAAATTTATGTAATAAATACCATTTCTTCATTCCTGGAGTTATTTCCTGGGCTACTGGAGTTCTTTTGAAGAGAATTCTTGCCTGTGCCTGCATCTTGACATGTTCTGTTTCTCCCATAACAGTTTCAAACTTTTGGGTCTTACATGAGACTCTGTGGTCCCCTTTGAACTGATTTGTGTTTATGCAGAATGGGAGACATAAATCTAGTCCAGTTCTTCATATATGCAAATCTCCCTTTGACCCCACCCTTTGTAGAAAGTTTGTTTTTTCTTCAATGTGTGTCTATGACCCTTTGTCAAAAAGTAGGTGGTTGCTGCCACTTGTGTGGGTTTACTTCTGAGTCCTGTATTACATACCACTGGTCTATGTGTCTGTCTTTGTCTTTTTGCTCTTACCATTCTGTTTATATTACTGTGGCATGTGGTATAGCTTTCAGATGAGGTATTGTATCTCCAATATTGTTCATTCTGTATAGATGGCTTTGGATATTTGGGCCAATTTTCTATGATTTCACATGAATTTTTCTAGTTCTGAGGAACATCATTGAGAGTTTTGAGGGAAAATTGAATTGAATCTATAGATTGCTTTAATAATGTAGTCATTTTACAGCATTAATTCTGCCAACCCACTATCCTGAGAGGTCTTTACAACCTAGAATTTCCTGTTTGGTTTCTTTCTTCAGTGCCTTAGGATTGTGTTTGTGGAAGCCTTTCACCTCCTTGGGTAGGTTTATTACAAGGTATTTTATTCTATTTTTGGTGGGTAACCTTGAGTGAATGGGATTTTTTTTCCCTAAGCAATTTTGTTACTGACGTGGAGAAGCTAATGGGTTTTGTGTATTGATTTTATATTCTGCCACTTTGCTGAAACTGTTTACCAGACCTAAGGGTTTTTTGCTGGAGTCCTTCTGCTTTTTTATTGAAGACCATTTCATGCAAATAGGCATAATTTGACTTCATTTCTTGTTTAAATTCTTTTTATTCCTTCTACCTTATTGCTCCAGCTAAGACTTTCAGCGCTCTATTTAATAAGAGTGGAGAACACAGAAATCCATTGTCTTTCCATATTTTAGAGGAAATGCTCAGGTTTTCACCATCTAGCATAATGCTATGGTTTTCCGATTGGTTTTCACATATGGCCTTTGTTATGCATGTTCCCCTTTCTCCTAGTGTCTATGGGATGGCAGTGATGAAGGGATTGTTCAACCTTTTCCGCAGCTGTTGAGATGAATATGTGATTTCTGTCTGTAAATTTATTTATAAACTCCATTAGATTTATTGATTTATGTGTTTTGCACCATCCTTGCTCCGCTGGAATGAACTCTCTTGGTCACGGAGCTTGTTCATCTTAATATGTTAATGAATTCAACTTTCCAGGATTTTATTGAAAAGTTTTCAGTCTTTGTTCTTCATGGAAATTGACCTTTGGTTTTCTTTCTTTGTTGTTCTTAGTCACTCTGGGTATCAGAGTGATGCTGGCTTCAAAGAGGGAGTTCATTAGTGTCCCTCACTTTCTGTTTTATGAAGCATTTTGAGGAATGTTAATCAGCTGTCCTTTAAAGATTTGGTGAGATTTGGCAGTGAATCTGTCTTTTTGTGCTGACAGACATTTTATTACTGCTTCAATTTCTATGAGTGATATAAATCTTTAAAATGTTTACATCTTCTTGATTTAATTTTGGTAGGTCAAATATATCTAAGAATTTATCTATATATTCTAGATTGTCCTCTTTGGCAGAGGATATAATTTTCCAAAGTACGCATAGCTTACGATACTGAGCTAAGTGTGTGCCCCCAGACTGTAATTCCTCACACCCCGAAACACCCATGAAGACCCACTCTCACTTCCGGTTCACGTGTTAACGCCTTTTTCCACTACAAACCGAGTTCCCTAAGGGTATAACATAATCAGAAGGCATATAGTATGAGTAAACATTGATTTATTTTTCTGCATTGTGTTCCAGCAAATGTATGCCAGGAATTGCTATCCTGTAGGTGTCCAGTGCTTCTGTGCTTTCTCCTAAAATGTCAACTATCTCATGAGCAATCATGTGAAGTTTCTGTGAAGATCTAGAGTTCTTTGCCCCAGAAATTGAAGATGATGGGATTGGAGTTTTCTGAAAATGTATTTGTTCCACATATTTGATAGCCTACCTTTAAAGCAAACATCAAGTACTATGAACATGTACATGAACAGTTGTTTTGGCAACGGGATCAAACCAAACTTTATGTTTAATTTATGATCTAAATATATGCTATTTGAAATTTTAAATAATGTTCCCCTACTCTAAAGCTACACTCCTCTTTCCGGTCTAGGAAAGCTAAGTGACTTCACTGACTTCCAATGTCAGGCGCCCTATCTGATATTAATATGCACCTCTAATTACATAGTTGAGGAAATGAAGACTCAGATTAAATGACCTTTGTATATCACAGACCGTATGTCCTCCAAGACTAAATGCTGTGCATTGCCCAGCAGGTCAGTGAACAGAGCACACAATCTCAGCTCTTCCTGACGGATGCCACCCAAAGAAAGCAGTGTGGAGGAGGCACAGGTTGAACTTGGCAATCAAGGAGCCCCATTCTATTTTTTAACTAGGGAGAATGCTTATAGAAGTAGAACATTAGAATTGCTGGTGCTCTGATTTTGTCCCTCTTACTGTCCAATGGATGTATTCCTCAAGTGATCTGTAGCTGAAATCCAGTGAAGGAGAAAGATGTGCCCGACACACCTCAGGGTGTTGCCAGTTCCTCCCCTCCCTGGACACACATGTTCTCCCGTTCAGAGGTACAGACTGTATTTCCTTTTCCTTCTCATAGATGCTGGCTTTAGAGACTGGTTACATCAAAGAGTGGACCCCTCTTTCCTCTTAGTATTTTTTTAGGCTTTAGAGCCACCATGGTCGGACAGCTCTTCTTGATCATGTATTCCTGCCATGATGTTTGACCTGACCATAGGCCCAGAACAATTTGAACAATTAGCATGGATTGAAACCTAAGAAACTAGGAGCTCAAATAATCATTTCCTCTTTTAGATTGTTTATCTGGTGAAGTTTTACAGCCATGAAAAGCTAACTGACACACATATTGCTCATGATTATTTTTGGTTGTCAGCTTGACTATGTCTAGAAGTAATTAAAACCCAAGTGGCTTAGTCCATTTGTGAGGGATTTTTTTTTTTTTGAGACAGGGTTTTTTGTGTAACCATCCTAGAGGGATTTTTTTCTTAATTAAATCATTTAAAGTGGGATGGCCTACTTTTAATCTGGATCTTCTGATATGGGAAGATAAACCTTTGATCCAGGTCTTTTGAGGTGGGAATATCCACCTTTAATCTGGGTCAGCTCTTATGCTGGCAGCTCATATCAAGGAAAAGGAAGGAGGATGCATGTTTCTTTTGCCTGTTCTTCTTGCTCTCACTGGTGAGTTCATTCCTTCCCCGGCTTTAGCTCCTACTTATTTGAAATTCTGGCATATGTGGAAGATCAGCTGAGACCTCCAGCCCAGCTGTGGACTGAACATCTGGAGCCTCTGTTGGACTGTCTTGACCATAGGCTGTGAGTCACTCCCATACATCCCCTTTATATATTTAGGAAGCTCATTCTTTAAGTCCTCCCTCTAGAAAACTCTGACTAATACACAAATATACTCTTAGCAGGACTTAGGACATTGGCAGTGTGATCAGCATTCTGAGGACCTTGTCTCACATAGTTCCTTCAATGAATACCGAGTGAAGATTTGTTTACAGGAGAGCTGTGGTCAGTGAAATGCGGGTGTGAGTTTTATATGGTGGTTTCCATGAAAAAGTAGTGGGCCGTGAAATACACCTGGTTTGCATTGCTCATGCGTTGCAAGTTTTACCTTGAGTAAAGGATTTCTGCATTTCACTGTGACAGGTGAAAATTACGTTCCATTCCCCCTCTTCTCATCCTTCGGGCGGAAGCTAGCATGAGAGGGCTTCGAATTTACTCTCTCAAACAATTAAAATTTAAATTTGTTTTTACTATATGGTTGAAAATTTATATCAAATTTTGTCTCCATATGCTTCTCCAAGATAAACACTTATTATGAATAATTGAAATTCTTAAAAGTGTGTGTTTCTTCTTCAGCCACTGGTCTTCTCTGTATCTGAGATAATCAGATGAAAATTTGCATTGATTAAATTTTGAATTCTACCAAAAGTGTCCCCTCATTTAAATTTGAACCACAGATCATTTACATTTAAACACTCTTCCGTATTTAGTCAGATCCATTTGGGTGATCAGCGAGAAAGAGAAATCTCAGCAGAATGCGCATGTGTTGCTTACAATCCTGCTTAATTACTTGAATCTACAATTCAAAATTCAAAACAGATAAAGAACCCCAAACCCATAGAAGCCAAGAAAAAAATCACAGCAAATTATATTTAACACCCAATTTAAGATTTAGTATCTTACTTTGAATGGCTAGCTGTTTTCCTCTTTCTTGAATGAAACACCTGTCTTCATAACTTACATTCATGCAAAAAAAATTTAAAGTAAATAGGTAAAAATAATTTAGAAACTGTCTTTGGTGGCCTTGGTAGGATTCATCATTTCGTGGCTATCTCTGGTCCATTCACCTTTAACCATCTGCTCACTCAAACTAATCCAATTTCATCGTGGAAAAGGAAATAAACCTATTGCCTTTTCATCAAAACAAATGATTTAATTGACTATTTGTAATTAGTTTTTAAAAACCTTCTGTTTATGAGTGAGTGATAATGTGTATGGTATGTGTAAATATCTATTTCACCCTCCTACACACACACACACACACACACACACACACACACACACACACACATCACACATGTATGTTGTAAGGAGGGGCTGCTAGTTGGTTCCCAGCTGCTCGGCAGCTCAGTCCAGAAATAACCACACAGAAACTTTATTAATTAAATCACTGCTTGGCCCATTAGCACTAGCTTCTTATCTTACATCTTAATTTAACACATCTCCATTAATCTGTGTATGGCGCCAAGGCCATGGCCTACCAAATGAAGTTCTGCCATCTGTCTCCAGTGGGGCTCCATAGCTTCTCTCTGCCTCTGCCTCCTTTCTCTCAGCATTTAGTTTAGATTTCCCCGCCTAACTATCAACAGGCCAAGGCACTTTTCTTTATTAATTAACCAATCATATTCATAGCATACAGAGGGGAATCCACATCACATATAACCACCCCACCCCATACACACACACACACACACACACACACACTCTCTCTCTCTCTCTCAAACACCATCCACACATATACATACAGACACCATACACTCAGAAGAACATACATGCCACATGTATGTGGAGGTCAGAGCACAGCCTGTGGGCCAGGTTATACCTTCTACCCTGTCTGAAGCAGAGTCTCTTGTTTGTGGATGTACACACCTGGCTGTATACACCTAACTGTACATCCCTTGTTGTACACACCTGGCTAGCTGGCCCATGGACTTCCAGGCATTCTTCTGCCTCTGTCTGTCTCCCTTCTCTCTGTAGAAGTGCTGGGAATACAGCTGCTGGGTACCATGTCTGGCTTGATATGGGTTCTAAAGATCTGAACTTGGGTCCTTCTCCTTGAGCAGCAAGAGCTTCAGCCACCATGCCATATCCTAGTCTTTCGATGAGTTTTAAAAAGAAAGATTACTTATAAACATGACATTACCATAAACTGACCAGGTTTCTTTTAAATGCCTCTCTGATACAACCCAATCAAGTCTATCCGGGTATTTCCTGTAAGTTCTTGTTCCTCATGGCTACAGAAGACCCAGATCCAGGTGGATCTACATCTATGATCCGCTAAAGATCTGTATTTGAACCAAAGGCCATTAGGATGTCCAGGTGCTGTAGTTTTAGACACAGAGGAGTGTTACTGAAACTTGCAGCAGGTTTTCTAGGAGAAACACTTGTGGGAAATCCTACATCCCCAGCCATTCAGAGCTGGTGCCATATAAATTCAGCACTATGACTCAGGTGCTGTTTCCATGTAGACACCTGGGCCTTCCCTCCCCCAGGGAAGGTAAGTGCTGTGTGCCCTTAGGAACTTCTTTGGCTCCCTGGTGGTGCTCCTGAGCTGCATCAGGGAATTTGCTGCCCTCTCTCTGAGGCCACGCCCTTCTTCTCTTCCTTTCCTCTCCAGGGTGCACTGATTTATGTGGTTTACTTCTTTCCTATTTCTGGAAGCTGCTCCCACATTCCATTTCTACTTTGTTCTGTTTGTGATTTAAGTCAGGCTGGCTTGGCTTGGAGGTTATTTAATGATCTCTCAGGCAACCTTGACATTAAAGTGAGAAGAAAACTGCTTTTCCGGCAGTGAAGCCAAAGGCCTTTCTCTGAGGAGCCCAAACTCATTCTCTTGCGTCTTTTATCCCTTTATTTTAGTTGCTCTTCAGCTAGAACCTCTTCAACCAAGCTCTCCTGAGACCGCTGAAATTTTGTACTGAACCCAACATTGACATGCTGACTCTATGGTAGTCGGAGCCCCACTAAGCTGAAGTCTTTACTCTACCATGGAGGAAGTAGCGTGGGATTATTTTTGCTCATGTAAACTTCTTTTGGTCCTGTCAATGCAGCATGAGCTTGGTTAAAGCAAAAACTTAAAAAGTCTCTCTATCTGTTCAAATTCATACTACAGAGATGGGTAAGAAAGGAAATAGGAACTTGTGAGGGAGGACACGGACCCCGCAGCAGCAGTTCCCAGAATCTTCTTGCTGAGATGTGGGGACAAACCCCAGGAAGTCCTGTTTCCTGATCCTTGTAATTTCCTTCCCTTTCCTGGAAGCTCTTCATGATCCTGTAGCTGAAACTGAGAAGAGTCACCTGGACGGCGGATGGCTGTGCCAGCAGGACCAACCTCTCTTCTTTCTCATGCTTCACTCGAGTTAATACCTAGACCCTTAAAAATTAAACTTGCCAGACTACCCAGCGGCAGCAGTTTAATGATAACTTGTTTGCTCAGCTCTCTCTAGCTATATACAGGAGCTTTCCCCATTCACACACACACACACCCACACACCCACACACACACACCTATCTGTCTGTCTGTCTGCCTATCTATCTGCCAATCTATTCAATCATCTATTATCTATGATATATATCACTTATATATCTTTCATTTATCTATCATCTAACTATATTTATCTGTTATCTATCTATATCTATCTAAAACATATCTATCTATCATTTACCTATCATTATTTATCATCTATCCACTATCTATCTATCTATCTATCTATCTATCTATCTATCTATCTATCATCTATCTATCATCTTTCTCTCTAGTTTCCACCTATAATCTATAATCAATGTCTCTTTAAAGCTATCCTTTGTAGTCCATGAATTCCAGTTTTTGAATTCATGAGACAAATCCCTGGAGTTCACTGGCTCAGCGAAACTTTGTTTGGTGGCCGTTGACTTTTCTAAGACCCTAACATCCCAAGCCAAGGTCACCAAGAGCAAATTAATTAATAATTAATTAATTAAGAAATCTATTGAACCCGAAGAACTCCTGAATTTCCCTGTCTCAAAAGAACTAGGCAAGTGTACTATAAACATACACAAGATGACTGACCAGTTCGTCTTTAACAGAGATAAATAATCAAAATGTATTTATCCAATTTAAGACCGGGCAAACATTAAAGTAATGTATGTTTACTTGCACAGAAATGGATATCTGTAACATATTGTTAGTGTTATAAAGATTACCTAAGATTAGGGATCAGCTCAATAATTAGAATTTATACTTATATTTCAAAGATGGGGATCCTGGGTGAGAAAATCTTAGACCTATATTGTCCACACTTTACACTGTCCCTACGTAGCTATTTAGTTTAGTGTGTAAATTAAGATTAAATTAAAACTCAGTTTCACAGTGACCCATTTCAATGCTCAATAGCAATGTGTGTGTGTAGTTACTGTATTGGAGAACACAGATCAACATCATTATCATTGCAAAAATGTCTACTGAACAAGGAATGTTTTCTTTCCTGGTTTTATTACTGCTGACTTTTTATCATGGTTACAAATTACTTTCCTAACAAAAATAAAAATGAAATTATTTCTATATGGTAGAGGCCTTTGCTCTCAGTCTAAATTTTAGACCGGAACAAATCATAACATGATTTACTTTGTGCAGTAAATTGTGCTTCTCTGATGAAGCTACTCAACTTTTTTTTTTTTAAATGACAAACTGTTCTCCAATTTGTTCACCCCCGCTGTTTAAAACATCCAAATATTTCCATTAACCAACAGGTCCTTTGCCACAGTTTGACTGCAGATACCAGTTCAACCAGAAATAAAAGGAAATGACTTATTTGGTACTGGAGATCCATAAGGTCCTCCGAGTGGACCATATGTTGAAGAGATGTCCTGTGGCTTGCACTAGTGAAAAGGAAAGAAACTGAGATGCAGACAAGTCTGTGAGTTTTCAAGTAGTGGCTACATGCCTCTGAAGGGACTGTGAGGACCCAGCTACTGCTGTTCATCCTTCTTCCCCCCTCTCTCCCTCCATCTGCCTCTCTTTCCTCTTCCTTCTTGCTTCCTCTCTCCTGCTATAAGCAGTGTTGATCAATAGTTTTGATCCTATACATGTTCATACCGACTTGCCCCACCTAAGGCAAAGGATTAAACTGTGAGCCTAAGCACATCTGCCCACCCCTGGCTGGTTTTCTCCAGTAGCTGCAGTAACAGAAAGCTAGTACATTTGTCAGTCCATCCCTGACTCTCTGCCTTTTATGTCTATGCTTGCTGAGGAGCAGGCAGTGGGACAGGGGAAGTTTCGGTGGAGTCAAGTTTTAAATATTTGGGGAGATTTATCAGTTATCACAAAGCCGCCAGAGGCTAGAAGACTAGAGGCTTGCAGGTTAATAAAGACCAGATGTGATTGGGGAAGACCCCCTGAAAATCCTGGCTGCAGACATAAAGAAATAAACCTAGAAAAGCTACAAGACAGGTGACATATATTTTACCCGCTCAAACAGAAAACAAAAGAACATTTTTGGCTGGCTTGTGTACAGCACATAATCCATATTGTATTAATACAGATATGTATGTTACCCTTGAAAGTTTATGTGTTTTCAGAACAAAGGGTTGAGACACTGATGAAAAAGTGTGGCCCAGGTGATCCAGCTTCTCAGAATTCCTCTATTATGAGAAGTATGCAACCAGAACAGCCTCAAGGTTGCTGTCTACGCTGTTCCAGTCTCACAGACTATTCTAGCCAGGACTTGGTCATTATCCTAATTTTCTCACAGTTTCCCAAAGATGCTAGATCTCCCAGATGACAGGAATCAGCTCAGAGAACACAATGTCCACATTCCTAAGAGATGTGGTGGGTGGTTTTTGGTTGTTCAATGAGTAATGAATGCTTGTCATAATTTAGGAGAGTTGGTTACAGATTGTTATTGGTAATAATCAGGAAAAAAGCTGAACAAGGGAGATTAGGTTCAGGAAACTTGAAAGAAAAATGGAGGGCTATAGAAATGATAAGATAAAAGAGTAGATTATTGAATCTACTTTTAAGCTAAAAATGCAGCTACTAGTCTTAAATATTTTGCATTGTTGTAGATTTTTGTATATTGATACAAATTTAAGCTTATTTTTGATACAGTATAACAAAAATAAGCTTAAGTTTGTATATATAAGTATATATTTATATGTTTCTACTTATACATGTTTCATATATATGTATGTGTTTCTACTCTTTTTAAAAGTATTTTTGTATATTGATACAAATTTAAGGTTGTTTTTGTTAGAACATACTATACATATGTTCTTGCTCTTGTTTATGTTATTTTACCTATGCAGCTCATTTAACAATGGAATGTAAATTTCTAGTCCTTGAAAGTTACTATTACAAACTGTTTAAGATAATTAAGAAATGTAGGTTAGTAGTTAGGCCTCTAAAACAGTCAAACTTGTTGTCATATTAAGTATGTTTTCAAAGTCAAACAGATATATTTTAGATAGACAGGTGGTCTTCAAACACTTTCCAAGATCTATAGACTATGGCATTGAAGATGTTTTAATAACATAAGGCTTTTCATGGCAATGAGACATGTCTGCTCCTGACAGCACCAATCTACTTAAAAGAAGATGATGGGCATCAAAGAACCTCCATATGGAGTTTGCTTTCTTTGTGGAAAAAGTTAGTCACTGGGTAAGAAACTGCTCTTGCCTTGACTACTAACAGTATGCTGTACTAATGGAAAAAGCAGGACACAAAAGAAAGAGATTGTCAAACTTTGCCAGGACAAGTTAGGACAGTCCTTCAAAATCCCTGCTTCATAAAAATGTCTGCAAAACAGTCTACAGGACACATAATAAGTGATGAATTTTCCCAAAACAAGTCAGAACAGACCTTCAAAATTCCTGCTTCATAGAAAAGTCAGCCAGATTTTCTGCAGGATACAAAGGAAAGTGACTGCTAAACTTTGCCAAAACAAGGTAGGACAGTCCTTCAAAATTCCTGATTCATAAAAATGTCTGTCAGATATTCTAGGCCTGTAGCCCAAAGATGGATGCCCAAATATCGCAGAGGAATCGTGTGTGACTGTCCAGGCAGCCAGCTGTTTCTGTCATTTCTTTTAATTTTGGAATTTGCTCTACACTTTCTATTTACTCAGGTAATGCTAGAGCCTTCTGGGGTCTTTGAGGGAATTGAAGAATAGGTAGCTATAGTAGTCTTTTTTTAGTTTTCATAGAAGGTAAACTATGTATAGAAATTTGGATTCATCAAGATAGAATAAATAATGGAGTATTTTCTTCAAATATGCCAAAACAAATGGACTGAACATTGTAAACTTAATTCTTATCAGTAATTGCTCTTATTGTATAGTTTTACTGTGTTAGATTTAAAAACCTTTCCTTATTATTTAAATGTGGAAATGTTGTGGAATAATCTTTTTGTACAATATAAAGAAATGTCACTTGGATTGATTTAGTAAAAAGCTTAATGTCCAATAGCTAGGCAGGATTTTGGGGGGCCAAAAGGATCTGGGAAAGATGGGTGGAGTCGCTATCTGATGCAGAGGGAACAGACATGTGAAAAAAGAGGTAAAAGCCATGAGTCAAGAAACAACACACAGATGAATAAAAATGGATTCATTTTAGCTATAAGAGCTAGTTAGAAATAAACCTGAACTATTAGCCAAACTTTTGTAATTAATGATAAGTCTCCATGCCTTTTATGTGGGAGCTGG
>NC_022009.1:122966328-122993052 GCF_000317375.1 Microtus ochrogaster | reverse complement strand
GTGTGTGTGTGTGTGTGTTGACTTCAGATGACAATGTGTAGGAGAAAGACAGGTTCTGTCCTTCCATATGAGGGTCCTAGGGATCTAAGTCTGTCAGGCTTGGTGACATGCTTGGTGACATGCTTGGTGACATCCTTGGTGACATGCTTGGTGACATGCTTGGTGACATGCTTGGTGACATGCTTGGTGACATCCTTGGTGACATGCTTGGTGACATGCTTGGAGACACTTGCTTAACTCTTTGAGACATGTCAGTGGTCTAAGATTTTTAAGAATATGAATTTTGTTTCTTTTAAAAAGTGAGCTCTGACCCTGTTGAATGTAGATTTTTTCAGGGCAGCTCATTGGAACCTCTGCCTTCAACTCTTGTGGGTGCTTTGTGCTTCTTGGGATGTGTGAGTTCTTACCCTTGTCTGATTACTCCCCAGCCCTAATCCATGAACGCACAGATGCATTTGGGTCTAGGTATGTAGGCATTTGGGTTTCTCATCTCCTTGTGGAATTACCCAAGAACAAAACTAATGGACAAAACAAAAGAGAAATTAGATCTGCTAATCTTGTCCTGCTTCCATCTGGCCTAATGGCTAGTTTACCACTCCACAGGTGTGGGGTATTTACTCAGGATGGTTCTTCGTTCCTGTAGTCCATAACACACATGCCTTTCAGGCCTTTACTTAGAGCCTGAGTGTGCAATGTCACGAGCTGGCACAACTATGTTGATAATGTGTTGCTCTGTGAAGTGACTTTCCCATCATGGGTCAGCTTCTCATCCATTTCTATATTTTATAGAAAGATGTGAGTCATGGAGTTGTTATCAGTGGAGTTGCTGATCAGCGTGTGTACAACCTTATGAATCTTTTAAGATATCCACACATGAGCTCAATGTTCATATACAGACTTGCTTCAAACCCCCCGAAAGCCAATGATGTGAGTGAGGAGAATGCTTGGTGTAACCGCGGCCAGAGAAGCGGGTTAAAAACAATTACCTGCAGCAATGCTGCTCGTCAGCTTCCTTGGGTAGTTGCTTCTATGGATATTGTCTAAACCTCTGTTGCTCTTCAAAAGTTTAACTTGTTAGACTCACAAAGTTCTTTCTTCACCTTCCCAATATTCTTTTAAAAGCTTGGACAGCTGGCCTTGATGGTGCCACGCGCAATCCAGCTCCTTAGGAGGCTAAACAGGTTCAAGGTTGTGAAACTTAGCAAGACACTGTTCTCAAACCAAACAAACAAACAAACAAACAAACAAACAGAAAACAACCAAGAAAGTGTGAAGCTGTTGTTCAGCAGCAGAACACTCATGCAGCATTTGTGAAGCACCAGGTTCAGACACAAAATCTGTTCAATTAAAACCTAGGTGTGAGCAGGAAGTGTTTTCCTACACCAAAAAAAAAAAAATTGTCTTTAAGCAGAGCTTGTAAATATCATGCCCACTTTCAGACCCTCTTACTTTTGTGTACTGGTAATTGACAAGCCCCAAGAACAGTGTCCTATCTATAGCTTCTCTATCGTGATGTCACGTGAACTGGACTGATTTCAGATTAATTACATGTCTTATGAGTGAAGTAGGATTAGGGTGTGTGACTTTCAGGGGTCAAAAACCCATTCCACATGAAAGGAGTAATTGATACGTGGAAGAGTATTTATTACCTTTTACAAATAGCTAAGTAAAGCTTTTTATTTTTAGAGAAACCAAACCATCTTTTTGCCTGGTGAAGAGAAATCCCGAGAACTAGTACGACCATCCTCATTTTAGAAATTAAATAATAATAATAATAATAATAATAATAATAATAATAATGCGCTGAGGTGACTGGTGCAAGGCTGGGAACGGGGTCTTGAGGCAATCCTGGCTTCCAGTGCATGCGCCACATTAAGGCTCTACTGCCCCCTTTAAAATTGATGAAGAATAGAGACCTGCAGCAAGCCTCAGGAAGGAAGGACAGCCTTTGAATGAAGAGTTTTGCGGGGTGAAGTTGAAGCAACCCCTTCCTAGCCCTCCCAGCATTGGTGACTGGAAGTCCAGTATGTCATATTTTACTCCTACGCTGGAGTTTGGGCAGGCTCCAGATCAGAGGAACCTTCCCGGGGACTCGCACTCCGCGCTCCTGGTGAAAGATCCAAGGGCGAAGAATTTTGAAATCAACTAACTGGACAAAGAAAGACTGTTTTATTGAAGACCCTCTGCCCTCCTCTGCTTCTCTTCTGAGAGACAGCTTTCGCGGCCGACCTCGGAGACAGAATCCGCACGATTCCATCAACACCTGTTAAGGGCTTGCTGCTCCGGGGCCACTAGGCTCTGGACTTGGTTTATGGTCCCGCGACCCCCATTTACCGCAGCTCCTGCACCCGCTCTGGCAGAGCGTGCTGGCTGTTTGCCCTTAGGATTCAGCTCCTGCAAGGGATCGGCTCTCCGCTTTCCCTCCTACACCGCGAAACTCAGCAGCCCAGAGTTGGATTTCCCGGGGTGTGGAGGTAAGTGCGGAGCGTCTCTCCAGATTGACTCCCGCTAGCTTATTTGTCTGTCCCTTGTTGTTCAGGAGCGGGG
This sequence comes from Microtus ochrogaster, assembly GCF_000317375.1. Lineage (NCBI taxonomy): Eukaryota > Metazoa > Chordata > Mammalia > Rodentia > Cricetidae > Microtus > Microtus ochrogaster. The sequence continues at coordinate 122,990,505 of NC_022009.1, read as the reverse complement.
ACCGCAGCTCCCTCCTCGCAGCGGGGGCTCCCTTCTGCCGCTGACTTTCCCCTGCAGATTTGATGAACTCCTAAGTGGAGTGAGGGTAGCTGCGGCTGGGAGTGGTGGCCACGTGCGATGGGGAGCTGTGCTGCCTAGGGTAGGGTGCAGATGCGCGCGCGTTACCGGGGGTGGCGGACCTTCTCCCCGCGTCCCTGGCCACGGGAACTTAACCGGCTCACTCCGCCCTGCAAGGCCATCTCTCCGCTACCCCGGTACCTGTGTCCTTTCCTTTCAGGGCAGGGTTCGCCTCCACCTCCATCTCCGACCCTCCTCTCTTCCCGCCCCCTTCTACCCGGGATCTGCACCTCGCAGTGCTGGGGTCCCAGATTGAGTGGACACAGAGGTCCAGGGATAAGCCCGGCAGCTACAGCATTGTAGTGGCTCACTCAGCCGGCCGCTCCCGTTCCTGCTTGCCTGCTCACGCTGTCCCACACAGAACGGGACCTGCTTTGGGAGCCTCCCAGGGCCATCAACCGGTTGGCTGCACACTACTGGCTTCCTCCTTCCTCAGCTCAGCTGAACCGCAAGGGCCGGCGCAGTAAGTTCAATCTCCAGTTCTTCTGAGATCGCGAAGGGGTCCTGTCCAGGGAACGGGGCACAGTGCTTCTAAGAAGAGCCTCTCAGCCCTCTCCGACTTTAGGCGGAACACGGATGCTAGAGGGGTTAGGACCACTCTTGCTTTCTTCTTTTGCTAGACTTTTTCTTTTATACTGAAGGTTCTTGAATGTTCCTTGATCAAACACTACGGTCTGAGTCAGTAAGATAGGATTCTGCTGCTTCTTTAAAAAACAAAACTCAAGGACCTTCTAAAGAGCAAGGTCATGTTGGGTTTTCCAAACCTGTTCAAAAGGAGACATTTAATTAGGCTTCCATTCATTTCTATTGGATGGGATCAGCCATTAGGAGAAACCTATGGTGGTGTGGCAGGGGGTGACACGAACATTTGAATACCTTTCTTAGTCGGGACCAGTCCTTACGATGTCAGGGGTGAGCAGGAGACCGCCCTGCTGTCATAGAAAGGAGGAGCAGACACAGGAAAGAGAAGCCTTCAGACGTTCATACGATGCGTCAGCCCGTGCATGTAGCCTGGTTGAAGCCCATCTCCCCTCACAGAAGGGCTAGCAGGTGTGTAGCATAGTGTTTGGGGTTCTTCCTCCGGAAAACATCCCTGGAAGAGGTGCTTGATAGGATGCCAAGCTTTGCGCACCTGGAGTGATTCTGTTGCAGAAATAACTTGCAAACCCACGGATTTCAACACATAGTCAAAGCATGAGTAGTTAGTTCTCCGATTCATTAAAGCACCTTGAGCCTCAGAAGAAGAAAAAAAAATCATTTCCTCTTCTAAGGAATTGGCTTAGGGTGCACCTGCTCAAGAAGACAGCACTATTCATAGTTTAGCTAGTCTTGAATAACCTGAATGCTTCATTTTGCCTTATTTCAAGGAAAGGCTCTTCCGCTGTCTGCTTCTAGCTGGAGGCAGGAGCATCGCACATGGCCTTATCCTCGTGTGTTCTTTTCTCTTCTACTTTTCCAGAATGATAGATCCTGTGTTCAGGTAGCACTCCTCCAAGCCCAAGGCGAGTACTGTGCCTTAGCACAGCTCGTAGTGTCCACATGCTAATAGCTTGCCGATCGATAGCCATTCCTACAGAGGAGCTATAAATAAAGGGACTTCGGAGTGAGGAAAATAGGGCTGAAAAGAAGGAAAGAGCCAATAAATCCAGTACGCTCCTCTTGCCGGTGCCTTTAACCTGGTGTTTACACTCAGTCCCACCTGTACGAGCCTCAAACTGCAAGTCTCGGAGTACTGCTCACCTCCTGTTGATATGTGGGGTCTGGGTCTCTGCCCTCTACAGAGTCAGGCTCTTAGTCCGAGGGAAATGGTACAGTCTATCAAACAAGCCATGGTTTCAATGCCGTATTTCCAGAATTAATAGTGGGTCTGCTATCCTTGGAATGTTCTGTTTGCAATGTATGTTGACCTAGGTAGAAAGCACCAGCATAGCAAACACAAGTACACAGAAAACTTCCAGTAACATAGGAGTGGGATGTGTGTGTGAGTGAGTGAGTGTGGTGTGTGTGTGTGTGTGTGTGTGTGTGTGTGTATAGTAGTAGTAGTAGTAGGGGAAGAGAGAAATAGATATAAGCACTTGGGAAAAGTTGCTAAGTGGATTATACTGACAGGCCATTTAAAAGGTTGTAATCAAGAACTGAATTAAGGGGGTCTTAGGCCAGACTTCTTACAGAAGCAAGTGCCTGATTAAGAACAAGAAACCACATGAGGCTTCTGTGACCCAGGATAAATCCTGTGTGCCATTATGTTCAGTAAAGAACAGGACTGAAACTGTATTTTGTATTAAGCAGGTGGTACTAGTTATTAGTAAAATTGTATTCTTGTTTATATTTCTATTGGTTTTGTCAATTACTGAGTGTCTTTAATGTACTAGGTGGTGCAATTCAAGATTAAACAATAGATCATGAAGTTTCAGATTTTGTCTTCAAAGACATTGCTGTCCTAGGTTGGACCAACTGTAGCAGTCACAGTGTGGCCTGTGTTGTGGGCAGGAGAATGAGCCTTTTGGCTAACCAGGTTCACCACAGGGAAGGCAGAGAGGCATGGGAAAGCCCGGGGTGTTCTAGATTTCGTAGCCATTCAGTGTGAGAGAGCAGCAGATGTCTGTTGGGATGTCCAGAGAGCTCAGGGCAGTGCAGTGTCTCTGTAATGACACCGTCCAGCCTTGAATGTCATACTAAGGAGCTGAGTCTTGTTTTAATGGGAGAACCAATTAAAGCATGCTTTGAGCTGATCATGAAACAAACAAAGAAAAAAAATCCATCCAGGGATGTAAAAGAGAAGAATCTGCAGAGATTTGGTTATGTAAGTGTTGGGAGATGAACACTGAAAGTCTGGGGATTGCAAAAACAGTGCCTTCTACTGCCTTAAACCGAAGGGACATAGAGAAGAGGCAATGTGAGCAAGACCCAAGAAACAGGCCCCCACAGGAAACAGTCTCATTGGGTCTACACTGTGGAAAACAGGGCCATAGAAGAGCTGCTGAGGTGCTACCCAGAACGCAGAGGGAGGAAGGAGCAAGGGTCGGTGTCTTCCTTCCTCCTGCTTTTTATTCATGCAGTTTTCTTTTTAAAACTACTTATGTGTGCATATGACAGATATGTTTAGGGTATGTGTATATGATGAGTGTAAGGTATGTATTATGTGTGTGTATGTTTCTGTGTATATGTATGTTTGTATGTATAAGTGTGCATGAGTGCAGGTGTGGTATGTGTAGGGTATGTACATGTGTGTAGGGTGTGTGTGGATGATGTGTATGTATGTATGTATGTGTGTGTGTGTGTGTGTGTGTGTGTGTGTGTGTGTGCATAGGTGAAGGTCCTCACTTTCCACCTTGACTCTTTTTGAGACAGGGTCTCTTGTTCACAACTACACCCACCAGGATTCCTGCCCCACAAGCTTCTGGGAATTCTCCTGTCTCCATCTCCCATCTTGCAAAAGAGCTGGCATTATAGATGTGCACTAAGCAGCCAGCTCTAATGGGCTCTCTTCATAGCTCCACACTTGCGTGGCAAGCTCTTGATTCACTGAGCCATCTCTGCTCATGTCTCCTGCTTTAATTACTCGTGAGTTCCTGCCACTGATTCAACCCAGCCAGAATCCTGATAACTTGTGGTTCAGTCTTACAGAATGAGACAGAGGCAGAGAAGATGGGAAGAGGAAGTGGAAACACACAGGGCCAGCAAACACTGTTTGTGAGCTCAGTAAACAGGATTCATCTACCAATGGTAGGAGATTATGTTGTTAAGATTAATAAAAAAAAATCAGTAAAAGGTCTTCGGAGTTAATAGCGGAGGCCTTTTGTGATTGTGTGTATATTCCAAAGTATTAACACTGAGGTATTGAATCTGAGTGTTTTTATACACTTAACAATGAATTTATAGTAAAACCAGATGTGTTATTTTAAGCAATCTAGTAGAAGTATTACCCTCTGTCTTAACACCCAGCAAGATTCTCCATCAGGATATGGGTTTGCAAGGGCATGTCCCAGTAAATGTCAGAATCAGCATGGTGAATTGGGCATGATTTTACCTGTTAAGTTCATGAATCAATGAATGAAAGCAGCCAGAAAAATAGAAGGAAAATTAGAAATAAGATGCATGGCTATAAGGATAATTACAGTTAGAAACTGGACCAAACTAAACTGGTGTGGTAGACATGGTGATGGCGGATGTGTGGGAGAGAGAGGTAGAGACCAGATGGGGGCGTCTTTAAAGCATGACAGGGGTCCCAAGGAGACAAGGAAACCTGGAATTCTTATCTCAGTTTTAACCCTGAAGTTATTGAGTATTAATGTATTGAGTGCAGGGGAATTGGGGTGTAGGGTAGGAGGGAAAGAAAGGTGCCCCAAACTTCTCTACGTAGGAGTGTCAGGGGTCAGACTTGGGTGATTTTTGATGCAGTACTTTTGGAGGATGCTGCTCTACGCTGTGTGGGGCGTTTTTTCAGACCCTGAGACCAAACAACAGATCTGCACAGAGTTCCATTTTAAACACCAGGTGGCCCAGAAAAAAAAAAAAAAAACAAAACCAAACACACTGTGTTTGGTTCCCACACTGGGGAGGGGGAAGAATTCGGACCTGCAGGTCTCCTTGGTCAGAAAGACGAGCCCAGTTGGCGAATTCCAGGCCAGTAAGAAGTCCTTTCTCAAAAAAACATGGATGGCACCAGAGAAACGATACCTGGATGAATTCTTACCCAAGGGGCAGAGACGAAGAGCATTTACAAGTATCTTCACTTTCCTCCATCCCCACACACATAGAGGGGCCGGAACATATGCACAGGTGAAGGAAAAGGTGGCTATGTAGCTATGTAGGGGTCCACTCGTTTCACCTCATTTTATTTTCCCAAAGTTCAGGCATTCAGCACAGGGAAATCTTTTGTCCCTTTTCTATCCCGTGTACTGGTGTATACTTGTCAGTTTGTCGACTTCATAGCAATTGTAAAATTGATAAATTTTATTGCATCCATTTTGCACGAAAATGGAATCTGTTTGCTTTTGCTCCTTGTGGAATTGGTTCCCTCCTATAGAAAAATCCGTTCTTACCATGACCGTAGTTATTTAAGACCTAATTCCACCAACCCATGGTTGTGAACAGACTCATGTAGAGGGCTTTATCGAACTGTTCCATGGTCTGCAGTGTTAGGGTCAGACCACAGTTTTCTTTTTTCTTTTTTTTTTCCTTTTTATTTTTTATTATTTTTGTTGAAAAAATTTCTGCCTCCTCCCCGCCTCCCATTTCCCTCCCCCTCTCTCCACTCTTCTCCCCCTCCCCCCACTCCATTTCCCCTCCCTCTGGAGTCTGAAGAGCAGTCCGGATTCCCTGCCCTGTGGGAAGTCCAAGGTCCTCCCCCCTCCATCCAGGTCCAGGAAGGTGAGCATCCAAACAGGCTAGGCTCCCACAAAGCCAGTTCATGCAGTAGGATCGGAACCTAGCGCCATTGTCCTTGGTTTCTCATCAGCCCTCATTGTCCTCCATGTTCAGAGAGTCTGGTTTTATCCCATGCTTATTCAGTCCCAGTCCAGCTGGCCTTGGTGAGCTCCCAATAGATCAGCTCCACTGTCATAGTGGGTGGGTGCACCCCTCGCGGTCCTGACTTCCTTGCTCATGTTCTCCCTCCTTCTGCTCCTCATTTGGACCTTGGGAGCACAGTTTTCTAGAGGAGCTCAGCCTCTAGGGTGGCTGTCTGTTTCACTCGTGGTTTCCTACGTTGTTTTTATTGTAGATTCTTGTGTTATTGGGAGGCCAAGAGAGACGGAAGTGGTGCTGAAGATGGGCCCCGTAGGTGCAGAGGCCGAGGAGAACCAGACAGTAGAAGCAAAGGTGGAGTCCTATGGGCCAGGGCACACCACTCCTAGAGGTGAGCTGCCCCCTGATCCCGAGCCGGAGCTCATAGACAGCACCAAGCTGGTTGAGGTACAGGTGGTCCTCATTTTGGCCTATTGCTCCATCATCTTGCTGGGCGTAATTGGCAACTCCCTGGTCATCCACGTAGTGATCAAGTTCAAGACGATGCGCACGGTGACCAACTTTTTCATCGCCAATCTGGCTGTGGCAGATCTTTTGGTGAATACCCTTTGCCTGCCGTTCACTCTGACCTATACCCTGATGGGAGAGTGGAAAATGGGTGCAGTTCTCTGCCACTTGGTGCCCTACGCTCAGGGTCTGGCTGTGCAAGTGTCCACGATAACTCTGACAGTCATTGCCCTCGACCGCCACCGCTGCATTGTGTACCATCTGGAGAGCAAGATCTCCAAGCGAATCAGCTTCCTGATTATTGGTCTGGCCTGGGGCATCAGCGCCCTGCTGGCGAGTCCCCTGGCCATCTTCCGGGAGTACTCACTAATTGAGATCATTCCCGACTTTGAGATTGTGGCTTGTACTGAGAAGTGGCCCGGGGAGGAGAAGAGCGTCTACGGCACGGTCTACAGTCTTTCCACCTTACTGATCCTGTACGTTCTGCCTCTGGGCATCATATCTTTCTCCTACGCCCGTATCTGGAGTAAGCTGAAGAACCATGTCAGCCCGGGAGCTGCAAGCGACCATTACCACCAGCGAAGGCACAAAACAACCAAAATGCTGGTGTGTGTGGTTGTGGTGTTTGCCGTCAGCTGGCTGCCGCTCCACGCCTTCCAACTTGCCGTGGACATCGACAGCCACGTCCTGGACCTGAAGGAGTACAAACTCATCTTCACGGTGTTCCACATTATCGCCATGTGCTCCACCTTCGCCAACCCTCTTCTCTACGGCTGGATGAACAGCAACTACAGAAAGGCGTTCCTCTCTGCCTTCCGGTGTGAGCAGAGGCTGGACGCCATCCACTCGGAGGTGTCTATGACCTTCAAGGCTAAAAAGAACCTGCAAGTCAAAAAGAACAATGGCCCCACTGACTCTTTTTCGGAGGCTACCAATGTCTAAGGAGACAGGCACGGAAGCGCATGGAAGCATTGTGACCAGAGCTGCGGATCCGGTTGCGGGAAGGTTTTCTGACCAGTGCATGCCAACCTCCCATAATACTGACTAAAAAGCGTGGGCAGTCTCGTTCCTGGAAACCTGGCAGGCAGAGCTGAGGTGAAATGGCTTGATGACCCCTGCTTAGGTGGTAGGGGTGGAATGGTGAGGAAAAGGAAAAAACTTTCGGCTGTTTTTGCGGAGTCAAGGAAACCTAAACAAGGACGTGGTGCCAGTCTGGCTGAAAAGAGGAGGTAGGTGTTAATCCCAAGAGCACAGGAGGATCTGCGCTGGGGATGCTGCAGACTGCGCTGCTCCCTCATCACTTGGTGAAAAGCTGCTGAAGAAACTCAGATTTCCGTGGGGAGCCATAGGCTCTCTGCTAAGGTGTTTCTGTTTTATTGTCCTTCCAAAGATGAAACCCAAATGAGAACTGGTATAGGCGAACAAGGCTCGTAACTACGGGGAAGACTTCAAGGTAACTTCCAGCGAATGAGCAAATTTGCTATGTGATTAATATTTTGGCAACGATGGGGAAATCCTTATATACTCAGAGAGCAATTAGCTATGATTAAAATCAAATGTACAAGTGTTGAAAGATTTTTTTTTAATTCAGGATCAAAATCTGAAGTTATTAGATTTAAAAGAAATGTAAACCATTGTTTGATCTCTTGTTTTGAGCATCCCCTGCTTTATGTAGCTACTGTTCAGATAGCAGGCCTGCAACCCAGTCCTTTTGCTCATTGCCGGTTGCTAAGTCCTTTGGACCTGCACAACTCCTGTTTACCGTTCCCGAAGGGGAGCAAAGGTTTCACTAAAAATAAAATCCGACTGGGAAATGATTTGGAAACAATTTGAGTTTAGTTGTAAGCAATTCCTCTCCCCACACACATAGCTCTAATATTTTTACAGACACTCCCGAATTATGTTCTTTGGAGTGCAACCTCAACAGACCTGTCTATGCTAAGTAAATACAATTTCATTAAAATGGACCCATTTGGTAAGAAATCTCAAAAAACTGAGTTCCTTCCACTTTGCAAATGTTTGGCTTTCAACAAATTTTCACATAAGTTTTCTATTTTCAAAATGAATGTATTTTGGGGTAACATAAATATGTATACAAAATTAAAGCATATCTATGAACAGTGAAACATTAGGAATGTTCATTTAATGCTTTTATAAATTTAGCTTTTATTTCAGTAGTACCCAACCAAATATGATTAAGAATCTATTTTGTTCACATAGAAATCAGAAAATGAGATGTTAACTAGCTGCACTTCTCTGGATGCTGGTTTCAATGTAGGTGTATTTTTGTAAATATGACAGCATTCGTGAGAATATTCCTCACATTTTAGGAATATTCAACATAGTCTTTTACTTAGTTATGATATAAATGTTATGTATAGATTTAAAATTCAGACTATGGCTGTTATCAAATTCCTTTCAGGGTAGAAACAAAAGCTTGGTTTGGAAATGAACTGTACTTGTGGAGTACTGAAAAGGGCGAAAGAAAAGGAAAAGTATCTGTGAGGCAGACGGAGAAGTCAATGACACGCACTGCCTTCTGAAGTGTCATGTAACTCTAAAACGGGGTTTGTCTGCTGAACTCTGCCCTGTCCTCTGCAGACAAGCTTTACCTAATTCTTGCAGAAATACAATGTGAAAATGTTATTGTGGAGTTTCTATGCCCCTGGCAGAATTTGTACCCTGCATTAACCCTGTGTTCCTTTGACTCCTATTGTGACAGTAAACTGCTGGAATCCACCTGATGATTCAACTGACATATTTATGATTGAGTTCATATGTTAAAATCTTTTAAAAAGTATCTTTTATGTAGTGACTTTAATGTTAAAATAAAAAGAATTCGGGAAATTGTGTAGACTTTCTATGTAGCTCTTCTACTTTTTGGCTGAAATCAAGTCCCTGGCTAACCTGTGAGCACACTGTGAATGAGTGTCCTGTGAGTGAGTGTCCTGTGAGTGAGTGTCCTGTGAATGTCCTGTGAGTGTCCTGTGAGTGAGCCCCTGCAAGAGTGTCTGTGAGTGCTGCCCAATGAGATTGTTTCACTTTGCATTTTCAGGCCAGATCTTTCCCTTGAACCTCAAGCCTCCCTTCCCATTGGCTAATGAAAGGAGCTTTCATTGGTCCTATCAACAGACACCCAGTCAGTGCATCCCAAAGAGAACCTTCCAGGTAAGTGCAAGCATCCAGATCCCACGACTAGCTTGCCACCAATCTACTGAACACCTCTTCCCAAGACCTCACTCTTCAGAGTCAGCCCCAACATTCCTCTAGTCTAGCTCCGTGCTGTCAATTCCTGCATTTACTATGACTCCTGCCTCTTCACCTTCTCAGTTCTCATTGTCCCTGCCGTAACTGTTTTCAAGACCTGCATCATGTCTTACTTTATCCCTTATCTAGGTTAATAAAGTACACAGTGTTATTTCAGAAGTTCAGAGAGTAAAACAGCCACCCTGACCAGCATTACAGACGAGGCAGTGGTGACACACACCTTTAATCCCAGCAACCATGCTTGTTTGCCATAGAAACGGGGTGGTAGTGACGCAGGCCTTTGACCCCGGAACTAGAGAGGTAGTTAAGACAGGAGGAGATGGCTCTCAGACACAGTCATTCTGAGACTCCTGGAGGAACAGCCGTTTCAGACTGAGAGGTAAGATCCAGTGCCTGGCTCTTGATTTTCTGACTTTCAGGTTGAAGCCCAGTTTCTGTCTCTGGGTTTCTGTTAATCGTGCTCAAATAGTAATTTCCTATTTGTGTTCTCTACATCTTGTCATTTTCTCATACAATCCAATATTGTGTATTTACCAGCTAGCCAAGACAGGTGCTTTTTTTTTTTAAACTCAGATTTTATTAAGTCATTCTTCTGATGAGAAGTCTTCAATTGAAACCTCATAAATTTACTTTAGGAATTTTATATCTTATTGAAAGCAATTTCAATGACTTGAAAGACTGTTTTGACATCCAGATTAAGATTCTCTATAGGAACAGAACCAGTGGAATCCTTATATGATTGTGATAGGGGATTTATTAGATTGCTTTCCATGACCTGAGGCTAGGCAGTCTTATGATAATCATCTGCAGAGTAGAGATCAAGGGAAGCCAGAAGCTGCTCAGGGTAAGAAACTGAAATCTCTGAGACAGGGGGACCGGTTGTTGTAGGAATCAACAGTTAGTCTGTTGTTGTTCATTTCTGGCTGCCCAGACCTGAAATAATCACTGAGAAACTATATTTTTTGTAATACTGTTTGGCCAATAGCTTAAGCGTATTTCTGGCTAACTGTTATATTTTAACCCATTTCTATTAATCTGTGTATGGCCACGTGGCTGTGGCTTACTGCCAAGCTTCTGTCACCTCTCTCTGGTGGTAGCTATACAGCTCCTCCTTGACTCCGCCTACTCTCTCCTCCTTTATCTGCTTGGAGCTCCTGCCTTGCCCTGTTCTGCTAAGCCACTGGCTAAGACAGATTTATTCATTAACTAAGAAAAGCAACACATAGAAAGAAGGACTTCCCATATCAACAGCTCCAATGTGAGACTGAAGGCTTAGCAGCTCTCTGGAGAGTCAGTGATACAATACCACGTCGGACAGCTGAGGGAGCTGGATTCTGAAGTCCTGGGGTGATGGCAACAGCTGTAAATGAACTCATGGATATTGTGTATACTGGATAGCTTTCTCTTCTTCCATTTTTGTTTTATCTGAACCTCTGGCCTCTTGGTTGGTGCTGCTCACATTCAACACAAGTCTCCCTTTAGTTAATCTTCTCTGAACACGCCCTCAAAGACACACTTAGGAAGTACTTTGCTGACCTCCCAGACATCTCTCAATCTCTTCAAGCAGACAATCAAGATTCACATTTGCAGAATCTGATGATGTCTATTTGTTTTGCCCCATGCAAATTCACTTTTCATCCGGCTGCTCAGTCTTAAGGACCCAAAGACAGGACAGGTGATGTCTTAATCATGTGGAATTGCAGTACTTGTAGTTGCTGTCATCAAATTGATAGTCAATAAATATTAATCAGATTCATCAAGTAAACTGGAGTGCTTTGGTATTTGTTTGAGACAAGATCTCTTTCCTGTAGCCAGAGTGGCCTTGAATTTACTAAGGAGCTAAAGATGACACTGAACTCCTGAGCCTCTTGCATTAACCTCTTACCTGCTGGGTTACATGTGTGCCCCACTGAATCCTGCTTGAAGTTAAATTTTTGGAGTAAATATTCAAGCCAATATTCAAAGCTACATCCTTGAGATAATAGAACATAACTTAGCTTGTTTGGTTACAGTCTGTCTAGGAGAGCAGGGTTTAGACTTCCTATCCAGGAGTCTAAGAAAGCTGTTTCCCAGTATAGGACAGCATCAGGGTTTATTATTTGTCTTATTTAATTGATAAATTGATGTTTTAACTGTGCATTAAGCCAGGTGCATTTCTCATGATAGGCAAGTGCTATAATTTTTCAATTCATCCTAAATATGTCAATAGCAATATTGACATATTTAGAAAAAAATCATCTTGCACAGATTTTGTTTATAGCTCAGGCAAACCTGTTTGAAACTTCATCATCATGGGAAACTGGAAGATTCAATACAATATGGCAGTCACGATTCAGCAATCTAGAGAAGTCATTGTAAATACTGTAACTACGGAAAATAAAGGTCAGCAGAGCCGCTGGAGATACTGGAGAGGAAGGCCAGAAGTCTCTGCTAGCATTAAGGTAATCAGGAAGGGATTGTAATGTAAACATGCTATGTCCGCTATTGTAAGACCTGTCCTGTAGGCATGAGACAAACAAAAGGTGAAATAGGAAAAAAGACATGCAGGTGCTATCTGCAATACTAGAGTCTGATTTGGCAGAGAAATGGAAACAGAAGGATAAGATGGAGTTGTTGGCTTGTCATCTCTTACAGTCATATAAACCAGTTCGCATGAGCTACTAGAGGCCCCTGACTGTCACTGAATGAGAGCCCCGTTAATATCAGTGACCAACAGACAGCGGAGGAAGGACATGTATCCCTGAGGGACCTGAGCACAGAAGAGGCAATAGTTGGTGGCCAGCTCACTGGACTGTGCACACAGGAGAATGAAGAAAGAAATTAATTCGTGTCCATCAATTAAAGGACCTCTAGTCTGATGTGGGACGTTAATGGCTCTTCTGAGTCCCATAATGGGCTGTTCATAAGCTGGGAGGGGATGAGAAGACGAAGCAGAAAAGAGATCCGTCCAAGTCCCTGGAAGGAAAATGTGACACAATTTGTGCCCATCTGGACTTACTAAGTGGGGGGGGGGCATGGGGAGGACAGGAAGCTAAATGCTGCACTACTGAAATTCAAAAAGGCTTTAAGCCCAAACAGTTTATAGAAGACACAAATGATTAAGAATATAAATGAGCTGGGTGCTGGTGGTGCACACCTTTAATCCCAGCACTTGGGACGCAGAGGCAGGCGGATCTCTATGACTTCGAGGCCAGTGTGGTCTATAAGAACTAGTTCCAGGACAGACATCAAAGCTACAGAGAAACCCTGTCTCAAAAAAACCAAAATCTAACCAGAACAAAAATACAAATGACATCGATAAACTTTATTCTAGAGTTAAGTAGTTATTCCCCTAAAGTATGCAGTACACACCTTTATCCCATCTCAGAAGGCGAGCTGTAGATGGAGATTGTTTGCCAATATGGCCATGTTTGGCTGGTGCAATCTCAGGGATCACAGTGCTGGTCTAGAGTGTGTCGGATCTATCTGGCTCCAGAGGTGGACACAGTGGGCTATGGGATAGTGCTTGGATCTGAGACAAAACCAGCATTACCAGCAAACTCTAATAAGTCAATTGGCTAGGAGGAGAACCAAGGGCCCCGCCGCAACAAGCTGTAGCCCAGCATGGGAAGGCTAAATGACTAACACATGGGACTGGCTAGGGTAGCTTTTCTCAATAGCACAGTTGAAAGCCAACGTTGCTCCTCTTTTGTGTGTAGGGGAGGAGGGTGGTACAGGTATGTGTGTGTTTAGCTATGTATGTGTGCGTGCATGTCATCTGTGTGCATGCAGGTGGAAGACAGTCAACTGTAGGTGTCTTTCTTCAGGAGCCATCTACTTTCCTTTGGAGACAGTCTTTCATTGGGATGCGCAGCTTAGCAAATGGGCTAGGCTGGAAAAGCCAGCACACCTTAGGAATCCTCTGGTATTTTCCTCCTCAGCTCTGGTATGAAAAGCACAGCCTCCATATTCAGCTTTTTATTTTTATATGGATTTATGGAACGTGGGTCATCATGCTTGTCCTTTGCTGACTGAGTCATTGCTGCATCTATAAATACTGCTCTTCTTTTCTTAATAGATTATTATTTTATGTGCATGAGTGTTTGCAAGCATGAATGTACATTTATCACATGCATGTACGATGCTCACGAAGGCCAAAAGAAGGTCTGGGTTCCCTGGAACTGAAGTCACAGATGGCTGTCAATAATCACGTGGATGTTCCTCTATAGGAACAGCAAGTGTTTTACCCACTGAGCCTCACATTATTGCTTTTCTTCTGAAGTGATTGATAAGAGATCTTTTCATACAATATCAAACCTTGCAAACATTTCCTTATTAGAATCCCTGTAGCCACCCAAATCCAAAGGCAATTATTTGGGATGTGTGACGGATGCCATCGGAGATCTTGCTCTCTGTGCTAAAATGTTTCATTACATAATGCTAACCTCTGAGAGTCCTATAGGTTTGCTAAAGTGTCTGGGAGAACCCCACACACCACAGTTGAGAGTATGAATCACCAAAAGAGGAAATAAAAGAGCATGGTTGAAAGGTTCTGTCTGAGTATGTGAGTGAGGAAAGGCACTCATAGAAACTGTAAGGCTGTGGGATAAAAATCCTGTGGCCAAAGGTGAGGAACCTCCCTTGAGTGGTCAGCTGGAGGCTCCTGAGATTCCACACATCATAAGGTTCTTGACCCTGCTGTTGGGTGCATGCCAGAGACAAATGGTGAGCTTTATTCCTGCGGGGTAGTGCAGAGAAATTGCCTAAGGGCTGAGCTTGAGGGTTTCTACCTGATGGAGTGTCTTCATGGTACTACTGAAAGACATGAAAGACACCATTCCTGCTGATGGGGGACAATTGACGCTGAAAAATCTGACAAGTTATATATGCCATGTAATAGATAAACAACATGCCAGGCAAGTGATGGCTACCAGCGAAAGAGTGGCCCCGCTGTTGTGGTGCAGCTAACTGTTTTCTGATGGGACTTAAGGCTCACTCTACAGCTGGTAACTCACATCTAGTACTCTTATCCAAACAAAAGGTCAGTGACTAGGCAGGGTCATAAGCCCTAGTGTAAAAAAATACAAATACTGAAGGAAGGGCTGAGTGTTGTATAGATGTTTCCTATGAAGCTCTCCTACCTGGGGGGAGGCTTATCAGACTCAGAAAATAATTAAAACATGTGAGGCCCAGGAAGCAAATAAAACTTACAGTACTCAGGAAGCTCCTGAAATGTAGAAGATTCACAACCTTCTTCCTTATGTTTTTGTAAATATCTTAGTTTGGCTTCTTTTACTATGATAAAGACCATGACCAAAGTAACTTATGAATTCCTTTTATCTTACACCTCATTCCCATCATGAAGGGAAAGTTGGCCAAGAACTCGAGCATGAAACTGGAGGCAGATGATCTAGAATAATGCTGTCCACAGGCTTATTCTACATGTCTTGCTTAGCCTGTTTTCTTATACCACACAGGATGATTGGCCCCAGTGGACCAGGACTGGGCCCTTCCAAATCAATCCCTGATCAAGAAAATGCCTACAGACTTAACCATAGACAATCTGATGATAGAGATTCTTAATTGAGATTTCTTTTACCAGATAATCCTAGCTTGGGTTAAGTTGACAAACAGGCCATCAATACACTATAAAATAACAGTTGCTGAAGAGAGATGATCATTCTACTGGCTGAGCTGCAGAGAACTCTGGGAAGCAGTTGTCAGAGCACTCACCCGTGCTGGTACAGGGGTTTTAGTGATACAAGTCCTTTATCTCATCCATGCTAAGTCAGTATCTCTCTTCTTCATACTCCTGTGAGCAGCCCCAATAATGTAGCTGGTTCCCTAGCTGGAATTAGGTGGAGTCGTTGTTAGTGCCCTGTCTGAGTTGTATAGGTAATTTTCTACATCCCTTCAAGAAAAAAATCATACAATGTATACAAAGGTGGGAACTGTATTAAGCAAAGCATGGACAAAGATTGATTTGGGGAATTACAAGTGAAAATTGTTGGACTATCCAGAATCCATAAGTCCTTGGGGAGTTAGAGAAGTTCATCTTATGGAAGCCAGAAGATTAAGACAATTGGTACAGTTATCTGTAATTCTAACTTTTTGCTTGTCAGTATTAGACTACGCAGCTGAACAGAACTGGAAAAGGACCACTCCAGAGTCTACTCCTTTGTAATTAAAACATTGGTAAATTTCAACACTTTATCAAATCATTTGCTTAGCAGCACATAGCTCCTCGTGATAGCTGTGCTATGTCATTAAAATAAAGAAATACTCTGTCATCTTCACAAAACTGCATAAATACAATGTACTAGTAACATGTCTTTACTTTTTGATTTATCATAGAAAGGAATATAAATGATCTAAAGATAAGAAATTAGATATGTTCATATGTGTGCACATTCCATAGAATGTTCTGTCACCCAATGCCACAAGTTATCTGCACAAGGAGCACTAAGCATCTAAAGATAGGAATAAGTCCTTCCCAAATGGCATGCCCACCTCCACCATTGTCCCTGCAGAAGTAACTGTCCCTAGGCTGTGCGTGGGGTGGAATGTGGAGAGAAGAGACTGTACTTTGGAATATGAGCAAAATAATTTAAATATGTAGAGTTTAAAAATACTTCTGGTGAGTATAGCCTTCTTCAACCAGCCAGTTGGTAATTAAAGGTGACAGCTAGTTATAAAGCTTCTAGAGAGATATGACTCATATTTATTAGGTCAGAATAAGCTATGACTTCACTCTGAGGTCATGTCTGATCTGGGGGGAGCATCTACTGTTCAGTCATTTCTGATCTTCAGTCTAAGGAAACCATTCTCCTGTTTCTAGTGCAGTCAGAGATAGAAACAAAAGACATTTATGGTTACGACTGTTTAATGCATGATGTATATTAAAATGGAATCAGATCATCAATCAAAACAATCTGCAGTGGAATTTGTATGCTAAGGGACATGACCACATGCAGAGATGGAGCAGCAAGCTGTGGATGAACAGACACATAATTTTAAACTCATCAGAAAAGAAAGAGAGGTTTGCTACTCAATGGTTGTTTCTGCCATTTGTTCCAGAAAACATAATTTATTAGAAAGAAAAACTTCATCCCTGCAATGACAACCCTGTTTAAACAATCACAGAAAACCTCACAAATGTACAGATGATGATACACGTTTGCCTCCAACCTCAGAAGCTCCACAGGCACAAGCAAATTGGGTTGCCACTAAGGTAAGAATTTTATGTTTACTTTCCAGTGCTTTGCTTTGCAAAATGCAAGATGCATGAATACTTATAAAGACCCTAATGAGGGTAAGTTATAGTTGTTACTATATTGCACATCTAGGTAAAAAACTACAACCCTAAGTGTATTTGTCTCACACACATTTTCTTTTTTTAAAGCTGTACCTCTGAGAGTCACCTTTTCAGCATGCGTCTTTAGGAAACAAGACTAGTGTCTGAGTTAGCTTTCTATTTCTGTGATAAGATACTAGGCCTGAAGAAAACTCCAGGAGGAAAGGCTTTATTTCACTTTACAACTTGTAGTTCATTATCCTGGGAAGTCAGGGCAGGAACTGAGACAGAGACCCTGGCAGATGGCTGCTTACGTATTTGGCTAGCTACTCATGGCCTGCTTGCTCAACTTACTTTCCTATGCAACTGGGAACCACCTGCCCAGGTGTGGCATGGTTCCCAGTGAGATGAAGCCTCCCATGACACTCTTTAATCTAGACAATACCCCCTCAGGCTTGCTTGCAGACCAATCTTAGGGTGGCATTTTCTCATTTAAGAATTTCTTTCTTCCCTGATATGTCTAGGTTTGGGTTGACAAAAATCAATCCACATAATGAGTATGAAGGAAAATATTTCTACATAAAGCATCAGCCTGTTCTTTAAGCAGTTTTACTAACTGGAGTATTGTTTGCAGTTGTGTTGTTACTATCTGCTGTCGTTGAATGTCTGCCCACCAAGCTTCAGGTGTTGAAATTGAATCGACTATATGGCAATATAAGAAGGTGACTAGGCCATGAGGATTTCAACTATGGAAGAGGCTTCTTGCCATACTTAACATTTGACTCCACTATCATTTTACATCCTCCATATGAGGATCTAATGATTCTCACAGAGTTCGTCCCCCTATGAAAAGGTAGCAACAACTTGCTGTTTTATATTCACAGGTCAACCCTCTCGAGAATAAGGCCTGTTGGTATTTTGATTTCGGCTGTTTCAATCTGTACGGTTGTGACAAATATATTTTTTTTCTCTGTATAAATGCCAAAAGCTTAAGTAGGAGTTGTGGTGCAAGCCTGCAATTTCAGCATTCAGGAGGCAGAAATTGTTCAAGTTTGAGGTCAGCTTGGCCTATGTGGTGGTAGGAATCTGTGTCAAAAAATCAAAACAACAGTACAAACTAGCCTGGTATTTTCGTAGATTGGCACCAGTGAATTAGCATTCTCCCCAAATACACTTTGTCTATTTGTGTTTTTTTTCTTTGCTTTTGATGTGGTTTGTGTTTTGGAAAGGATCTCATTCAGTCAAGGCGAACTTGAAATTTTCTGTCTAGCCAAGGATTCCTTTAACTCCAAGCCCTCTTGCTTCAACCACCCAAGTGCTATTGTATACCACCATGCCAGGTTTTCCATAGGTGTATTCCTAAGGCTGATTATGCCTAAAACAGACTTATGCTGGACTCATTGAAAACACATAGCTTTAAACAAATAACCATTCCCCCTGGTGGAAACCTAGAGGTGAATACGTACCTGGTGAAACCTCAAGCTTAAGTGGAGAGCTCACGCAGCTAAGGCCAAGGCTGCAGCCTCAGAGAGGTCATTGAAGATGAGGCTCTGAATCTGGGTATGAATTGGTTTGTACCAGAAAGAGGTGAAGGGAAAGGGCAGGATTTGGGTAATGGCTGCTTGAGCCAGGACGTCTAAGGCCAGGCACAGCTTTCTCGACTCACAAGGAGATCTCCCCATGCAGCTTCCTCGACTCACAAGGAGATCTCTCCATGCAGGGTCAGTGACAACGGTGCTCACACTTTGTAGTTACACCACCTCAAAGCTCTCAGAACTCTCCACACGAGAGCATTTCAATGTCATTATTGATATTTATTACTAGAACATCATTATTTTAATGATTGCATAATGAGTCTATTGATCTCCTACGACTAATTTCCCTGATAATTGGCTCCTGCTCTTCTTTCAAATGTGAAGGACTGTGTTTGAGAAAGGCCTTTCGAGAGGGTGCTTGTTTCTGTATGAAGGGAGCCATGGAAAGGAAGGAATGCAGGAAAGGGAATGTCAGCTCCACAGACTGGAGAGGTCCAACGAAGACATAGTCACTGAAAGGTTCTCCCAGATTCTGCAGCATGGCTGAAACTGCAGTCACCCCAGGCTCAGAATTGAATCCCTTCCCCTGATCTTTCTGTTAAAGTAAAACCTACAGAGAAATGCATACAGGGTCATATGGAATGATAAACTTGTTTTTTTTACTGGTGTTCTTTACATTTGGAGACTCATCCAAGTTGTTGATTCTTTTATTATTTTAATTGCTGGATCCCATTCAACTGTATGAGAATAGCATATTTATCACATTTTGCTCTTGGTAGATATAAGGGTACTACAAGTTTAGGGTTATTATTGTTACCATCTAGGATTTAGGTTAACTCTTCTCTCTATGAAAAAAATTAAGGCCAGAGAGGAATTCAGGCCAAAGCAAAAGTAAGATTAGCAAGCAGTAAAACACCTTGAGGAGAAGGGACCACAAATTGGAGTCCACTCTTTCCCAGACTACCAAGAGCCTTTATCTCTGGCAAGCCCCCCACTTCTGCTCCCTGTGGATTGGTGAACCAGTTCCCATGAGCTTCCCTCTTCATCAAGACTGGTTCCTCTACCTTTCTCCAGGTGTAGAATGTCTTCTGCTGCTGTTTGAATGTCTCATGCCTGGGGGCATGAATCTGGAAGTCCCGGGGGGCGCATTTTTCCTTCTCTATGCATGAACAGGCTTAAAGATAGCTGATCCCAAAGTTGCAAGTTGAGGAAAGAAGCAAGAAGTAAGAAGAACAAAAGCAGGGATTTTGGCCATCTTTCTTCCAGAAGCACTAAGATGAAATTGGTTATAAACATTTCCCAAGTCTTTTTCTGGACATATATTTTCATGATCATTGGGGAATGCCTAGCAGTTAAATTGCTAAGTTATAGAGTAAGCACGAGGCACATTTTGTAATAAGTGTATAATGTCTAAAACATTTCCCAAATTATGACTTTCCCACTCGATACATGTGCGATCCAGCTCACGCCTGCTGTCAGCGGGTTTGGATTTTAACATTGTTATGGAATTCTCCTCTAGCTTCTGATTTGCATTTCCCCAGTGACAAACAATCACTTCTGAAGTGCTTATCCATAATTCATGTGTTTCCCACAAATGGCTATCTGCTTGCCTAGGTTTAAATTGGTCTTGTATTGTCAGTTATAGTTCTTAAGAGCTGCTATAGGTCCTTTTAAAATCTGGATATAAATGTATGTGAACATGTGTATTGAGTATATGAGTATGTAATGTATTCAGGAAGCAATGAAGTATTTTTTATTTAGTTTTGTTGAAGTCTCTTTTATTATTTTTTATTCTGATATTAAAAAGTATTATGTATTTATAAGAAATCACTGCCTACTCCAAGGCAGAAAAGAGCTGATTTTCTCAGTTCAAGTTTTTACATGCGTATCTCTGACTCATCTCAGTTGATTCCTGTACTTATTTACTTTCCGTATTTGAATGCAATTTTCTTGTCATTGATAACAAGTTTCCTGGCATCTTTGTTAGAAATCAGCTGACTCTATTGATTGAGAAATTTTCTAGGCTGTTTCACTGATCTGCTATGCCAATGTCGTTCTCTCTTGACTACTGTGTATCTGATAATTTAGTAGTCATCACCCAAACTTGTTCTATCTTAAATATTTCAAAGGTTTTCAAATATTTCAAAGATATTCTTAGGTCTTTGCATTTTCATATAAATTTTAATACTGGATTATACATTTTCATGGGAATGCACATTGGCGTAATGACTGAAGTTACATTTACATACAGTATAATTTATGGGTCATGGATGCCCTAACAATATTCATTTTTCTTTGATATTTACTTTCTTTTAAAAAAGAATTATAACATATTAGTAGTAAAAATGGTGGGTTTTATTACATTATCATAAACTCATAAAATTTACTTTAATATATTTACTCAATATTAGTCTCCCTCATTCCCTTTTCTGTGAGTCTTTCCAAAGTTTCCCTGTATTTTCATGTCTTAAAAAAATCTAGATCTTGAGATGAGAGAGGAGTTATGTCTCTTGTCTTTGAGTATGGCTCACTGTGGTTCACATGACTCTCTGCAACTTCGTTCATTCTCCTGCAAACGATGCGATTCTATTTCATCACTGTCTGTACTCATCTTTTACTAGAAATTAAACTAGAAAGGATCTGGCGACATGCCCAAAGGTGGAAACAGACAATACGTGGAGAAGGCGGTTAAGATCATGTCTCACAATACATTTTAAGCATCTTTTTCAAATGGTGTCTATTTAAGATCTTCAGCAGCCAACAAGCAGGGAACTTGTATTTATGTTCATATGAAAATAAAAGTTTAGATACTCTATGGATCTTGACTGACTCATTCAGGGACATGGTAATAAGCCTGCAACTTGATTTTCTTTTTGACTCTCCCTTGCTATGTCCTTTCTATCATGTGACTGTTTCAAGCTAAAGAAAAGAAAAGGAAATCTGAGATGAATATAGCTTCTCTTATTTGCCTAAATAAGGGCAAAGCAACCTCTCATTGTGATTTATGTAAACCTTCTGAGACACCAAATTATCTATTGATTTTTAAACTCACCTTTTTCAATTAAGTAGTTTAGTAGAGTATTACAACATAGATATTTTTCTTTAAGAAGTTCTTTGGTTCTCATGATGAAGTAAAATGTTGAATCCATTCTAGTTTTCGCTCCCACTACAAGTTAGCCCCTAAATAGTTGCTAAGTTTTTATATTATCACAAAACTAATGTTGAAAGCAACTTTTCCAGTCAAAAACTGCTTGACAGAGTCTGATACACAGGAGTGACCCTGCCCTGTTACCAAGTCATTGCATTTCTAGATACAGGACCAAGGAATGTAGTGCTTATAATTGTGAAAGCATGCACAATCATAGCAGCTGAAAATCAGGATCAAACTTTGGTAGGCATCTGCAGTCTACTAGATAGATTGTCATGTATTTGCAGAATGGAGTTATCCAGAGAAACTGACAGGTGTGACCATTGCTTACATGAAACAGCAGAAATGAATCTTACAAAGGTCTTGATGAGCATAAGAAACCAAACAAAGATTTACATTCTCTGTAAGGGTGTTTGTGTTTTAAGTCAGGAATTTGTAGTTGCCACAGCTGGTCTCTATCTCCCGGCCGCAAAGATCCTCCTGTCTCAGCCTCCTGAGGACAAGAAGGTAGCACTATTGGTGCCCATCACTGCACCCAACTTTGAAATAAAGTTAACAAATTGTGAAGATGAACCCATGTTGTTGAAAGACAGGATATGTTATCCACCTTTATAGGCAAGTAGATTTCTGGAAGACTTTGAATGGCTTTCTTTCTGATTTGGGTGTATTCATACAGTTAATATTCATTATGCATTTACTATCAACCCACTTTTATGAATCTGTTGTACGAAAAAATATCTAACATCAGAAAAATATGTATAAAGGAGAATGTTCAATGTAGTAAAAGACTGCAAACAACATTAATATCATTATTGGAAAAAGATTTAGAATACTTGTACTACAGTCAGGCAGTGGTTTATTATGTAGCTGTTGATTTCTGTGAACTAACATGCTTTCCATAATGTGTTATACAAAAATATGTGTTAACTTGTATAAGTATTCATATCCCTATTCAATCAATATTTGTTTCAGTATGCAATGATTTGACTCTAAAGATCTTGTTCATAATTTATAAAGGCAAAATCATGAGCATACTTATTTGTTCTGATATGAATTACAGATTTAAATTATCTGGACTAATATGGTATGAATATATCTATAGTTATTGAGACAGGGTCTCATTTTATAGCCATTGCTGTTCTGGAACTCACTATGTAGGCCATGTTTGCCTTGAACTAATAGAGATCCACCTGCCCCTGCCTCCCAAGTGCAGGGATTAAAGTATGTGTCTTTATGTATGTATTTTGAACATAAAATGTCTACATAGGACAGAGTTTCTCATCACAAAATAGTATTATTCCATGGATCCTGCCCCTGACCCCTTATGATTTTAGGTGAACGTAAATAGCTGAATAATTTACTTTCAGGCACTAAAAATAGATCTCTGTAGTTATGGGATCAGTAGTTTAGCCCCTTAGCAAGGGGCATTTTTATATTTAATATTGTAACTGCTACAAATTAAAAATGCCTATGTAGAAAATGAAAGGGAAATAAGTAAAATTAATAAGAACTTAACTCAATGCACAGGAAAATTAAATCTATATTAGTACAATATTATTTTCTACAATCATTAAAAACTGGAGTACCCACAATCTCATTTAAGGGAAGACATAAGAGTCAATGTCCAGTTTTCTGTACACAGCATCTTCAGTTTTTTTATTTCTCACAAAAAAAGTCTCACATTCTGGAAAAGTAAATTTTTTAAATTGCTTTAAATTTTAGTTATTTGGGAATTTCATACAATGTATTTAGTTCCTATTCACTCCTCCGCTGACTTCTCCCAAATTCATCTCCTTTTCCTTATCTACACAACTTTGTGTCTTCCTTTTAGACAGAAAACATCCAGCAAGTTCAGTGGGTGGAGGACGGGAGGCAGGGTAGAGGAAGGAGTATGGACAGGAGCAACTAACATTAAAGATCTCTCAAAACAGTTGTGTGGAAGCCTATCACTGTAGAAGACCCCAGCAATTGCTGAGAGCTTACATTCCCATTCACAATTATCAGGCAGAGAGAGAGTGAACAGGGAATGATAAGGGACATGGAAAACTCCAAGCCCATTCCCAGTGACTCGCCTCCTCCAACAACGCCACACCTGCTAAACTTTTCCCGTTCTCATTTAAACCACTGCAGACTGTAGATGCTAATTTGTAAAGAATATTAGATATCTGCATATATATACATATATATACTTATATATATAAAGTAAAACAATACTAGGAATGCTACTTTATCTTTTGTTTTATATATACATGCATACACACATATATGAGAGAGAGAGAGAGAGAGAGAGAGAGAGAGAGAGAGAGAGAGAGAGAAAGAGAGGGAGAAGAGAGAGAGGGAGAGAGAGAGATCTATGAAGATAAATAAAATGGTGTTTGATTAAATCCTTTCGGGAAATCACTCTAAATTTTGGAGAGGGAATCTAAGATTAATTGTACAACCCTTTTTAGTATTTATATGCATATATTATACATCAATTATCATACATTAAAAACACATTAACTGTGAAAGATGGAAGAAGAGCAAGAGCAGATGGAAGGTCATAGAGAAGAAGCCAGCAAGGATAATAAAGGAGAATTGCATGCTTTCCTTTTTTAAAACAGAGATCAAGAATGGAGATGTCTAAGGATTTGTGCTGTTTTAATTGCTGAAGTCACACTCTTCTTCACAAGGCTCTCCCAGACCTTCAGGGAAGTGTGGGGCAAGCAGGTGCATGTCAGGTTATAGTAGCATCCGAGAAGCTGAGCTGAACACCAAAGAAAGAAGGCTTATTGAAACCAAAGTTGGAATTTATGTCCCGGGGCATTTGCAATCATTTCAGAAATGGCATTGCTAGTATCTGGTGTAGTAATAGGAGCGGC
>NC_022009.1:122939860-122965893 GCF_000317375.1 Microtus ochrogaster | reverse complement strand
AAGGTGTGCAATTGACCATGAACGCAATTCTAGCAGATTTCAAGAAGCAGAAATCTCCGCTGTTCACTTAGGCTTATATTAAAAGCACTTCATTAATTTAATTGATGTAACTGCAATATCAAGGAATTTAGAATAGAGGTGAGATTTTCTTAAGAGATAGCTATAAAAAACATAAACACACACACACACAAGACTCTGTATTTTATAAGTACTGAGACTTCCGAGTGAACAAGTTGTTTTATGGCTTAGTTTTATTGGGTATTTCTTGTTGTTGTTGTTGGGATTGTGTGTCTGGGTCTCATGTAACCCAGGCTGGCCTCTAAGAGGACATGGAATGTCTAATTCTCCCAAGAACTGTGATTATAGGCAGGCATCACTATGTCTGGTTTATGAGGTACCAAGTACTAAACACAGGGTTCTTGCATGTATTTTTTATTATACTATGTATAATGCCAGCTAAGGATGTCATATATATTCACCAAATATTGTGTGTTTTGCTAGAAGAGGACCAAAGGTTGGAGTAGATTTGCTCTTGGAATGCTGGTATCCACTCCGGCCTTTGTCGGTCTGGAGTTGGGCAATGTTGCAGGAGTGTTCTGGGCCTCTGGAATAGTACTCATATACTGTGACCTGTCTGCTTTAGTGGAGGGCGGACATGACTGGTGGCAACCCACACGACACTCTTCTGAGCACCGTTTCCTGAGAAAAACATGCAGCAAGTGCAACTGAGATGGAGGGCTCTGGGCGTCATTGTTACATCTGGTGCCGGTGATATTAACGGCAAACGGGAAATAGAAATAGGAAACCTGAGTTCTCTAGGTGTACGCTCTGCTAAGGGATTTGCCACAGATATTTTGTTTTAAGCTACGATAACATAAGATGTAAAATAGATGTAAGTAAGCTTTAAATCAGCTCTTCGGTAATGTTAATGATGACCTTTGGAAAGAGTCAATGGCATACCTTTGCATGTGGTGAGCAGGATTCTCTCTTGAGGTCTAGCGATGTTTGGGTAGCATTTATCAACAGCACTGTTTTGTATGGTCCATCAGTCTTGCATGATTCTATTAAGAACATAGCAAGCCAAAGTAAATGAATAAATAGCAAGAGAGGGATAATAGAGAGATGTATAGATAGATAGCAAAATGCTATCACAATGGGTGCTGTAAACATCCATCATAAACTGACTAGGGAAATGGAAGCAATCGTCTGTAGTTCCCAAATGAGCACTCTCTCCATGGAAGAGCTCCCCAAGGCTGAACTTCCAGCTTCTCGTGTCCACTCTGGGCACCTTGTGGGCTGAACATTCATCAGCTCTGTTGGAGGCACCCACTGTGAGAACACAGTGTTATACTCTTGGGCTGTTCGTCTGTTCTCTTCTCTCTTTCACACAGTGAGAGGGTTCAGTGCACCCCCAGAAAAGAGGCCTTCAAGGACCCTTTGGGGCAAATAAAGTTGGATCTGACATTTGTGAGGGAAGCCTCTCTTCTAGAGCCATTTTTTTCAGTGTGCTCAAACAGTGTAAGACAGTTTACTAATATAACATAGAAGTATAGTATTGTAAATTAATACATATATATTAAAATTCATGATGTATCATTTGCTATCTATAAACCAGAAAATATTATAAAAATACCCCATTCATAGTTTAGATTTTATCATGAATATTAAATTATAAAATTCCAAAAATTTTTAGAGGTTTTTGGCATAAATTTTGTGTGTAAGATAGTGGCTTAACAATGGATTTCATGAATATCAACTTGTCAAAACCACTTTTAGTTCCTAAATTTCCTTGAGCCAATAAATGTAAAGAATTATATTATTAGGAAGGAAAGAGGAATTCTCAGAGCCAACAGTGGCACTGTGCAATGTGCTAAATCTTTTCCTAGCTTCAGACAAAATAATTGTTGTATTTAAGTATTGTAGACCCTTATAATACTTTAGATATTTTTGCATTATGTAACTCTCCTACTAACTGCTTTAGAAATAATTTTTGAGCAAAATTAGGGTAGGCTTTATTGTATTAGTATTTTTTAATTTTGAGATTTTTCAAATATCATTTGGCAATTTCAAGATTCAAAAAGAATTTTAAAATGTTTATTTTTTGGGTCCCTTTTTGCTTCCAGTAGCAAAGAGGTTTTTCTATGGAGTTTTGGCAATTAGCTTTTCTAGGAGCGCAGCTTTGGTCCCCTCTGGCTTGGAGTGGCTGCCTGCTTGTTTTCCTGCCTCTCACCTTCCTTCACAGTGGCTGCTGTTTACTTTCCCATTGCTGTTTGGTGAACTGACTGTCATCCTTTGGTGTGAAATATTTCCTTCCCCCCAAAATAAGGAAGAGATTAACAAAGCAATTACAATGTTAGGTATTAAAACCAAATGTTTATAACCATTTTCATTTTCAAGATGTTATTCTCATTTCTCAGATTTTAGTAAAATAGATGACTTGATATTCTCCAAAATGCTTTTGAATACAAAAAAATTGTCATGTGAGGACTACTTTTTCCTTCTAATTGTCATAAATTAGTATATCCTCTTAAACATTACCTGATTTCTTGTTGTTTGTATATTATTATATAAGCAATATACTCAACATAAGAAATCTTGTAGTAACTTTATTTTTTTTCTTAGTATAACCAAAGATTTAAGAGCACAAAACTAAAATATAGAAATAATATCTTTAAAGCAGATGTAGGTATACTATGATCTCAACAACTGGAAGGTGAAGGCAGGAGAATCAGGGTTTCTTTTTTTTTTTTAATTTTTCTTTTTGTTTTTTGAGACAGGGTTTCTCTACAGAGACTGTCCTGAAGTTAGCTCTTGTAGACCAGGCTGGCCTCAAACTCACAGAGATCTGCCTACCTCTGCCTCCTAAGTGCTGGGACTAAAGGTGTGTGCCACCACCACATAGGAGAATCAGGATTTCTGATTCTGTAACCAGCCTGGGTTACATAATGCCTTGTGTCAAACAAACATCAGAAAATCCCAGGATCAACATATCACAGCCTTAGCTGAGGCACTTATTTTCTAGTATTATCTTAATGTGTCAAAAAAAATCCACTAAGAAAGGTTCTTATAATTATGCTGTGTTGTTTTTCTCAGTCATGGGTATAGGCTTTGGTGTTCATTTAAACACCAAACTAGAATTCATATTTCTAATAAGATACTAAAATTCACTTGGGGAAGACCGTTGGATGTTTGTTGATAGAGGATGAAATTCTCTCCTAAACACCAAGTTACCCAGAATGTAGTCGAGTCCACTAGGGCAGGGCCTCTTGGGACAGAGCAGCACCAAGTTACCCAGAATGTCTAATTAGATTCCACAAAGACATCTGCCAAGGTCAGCGATGGCAACGCTAGTCAGGACAGGCAGCCAAGATGAGCAAGGAAGAGATGGAGAGAGGGGAAATTCAACCACATCTACCTGTGTGGTCAGCACACGAACCGTGCATGTCACCTCCAAGGATGAGCCAAGAGGAAGATAAGGATCGTGGGGTCCCCAGTTGGCTCAGCTCATGATAGCTCACAAAGCGAGGGAGTCTCTTTCTTACCTCAGCCTGTGTCTAACTTTTACCATGGAACCTGTAAGAACCAAGACCGGGTAGTGCAGTGGTTTTTCCTCTCTTGGAAACCCCTCCCTCTCTTGGGAGTGACTCTTTCTTTCTGTCATTCTATTTAATAAGTAGACTTGTGTTTTTAATTGTGCCAGGGGTGTGTGTGTCTTTAACCTTCATTGGCATGAGGCAACAAGATCCAGAGTCACCACCCAAGGTCAACCTCTGATGACTGGGAGATTCTGGTACTCTATGTCCTGGATTCAAGTACAACTGGGCCAAGAAAGGTCTCTTCAAACTCAGAACTCTCGTGTCATTGTAAGCTTCAGGGTTTTTGTAAATTATCTTTATTTCTTTGTTATTTCTTAGAATGCTTTATGGCAATGAAGTCATTCATAGCATGCAGAAGTTTTTCTTGTTTATGAATGAAGATTTTTGTCAACTTGGTTAGCTTAGGGTTTAGCATGTTGATCTTTAAATGATAAAAGCTTGAACATCACTGACTTAGGTCGTTATAGAACAGAGAGTATTTTATTGACAGGGTCAAGGAATTGTGAAGTTTTGTTTTGTTTTTGTTTTATTTGAGGCAGGATGTCATGGTGTAACCCTGTCTAACCTTGAATTTATCATTCTCTTTCTTGGCTTCCTCAGTGTTAGTACTACAGGTATATGTCATTGTACTACAGGTGTATGCCATTGTACTAATTAGGGTTCTTCAGAGGTTCAGAACGTGTGTGTGTGTGTTTCATTAAATCAGCTTATTTGAACAGTAACACTAACAGAATGGGATCACATCTGAGAAGAATCACATCTGAGAGCCTGAGAACACAGTAGTTGTTTGGTCCTTGAGGCCGGGTGCCTCAGCAGTTGGCGTAGTTCCATTGCCAGTGATGAACACTGGCAAAGACAAACAAGCTGGTGGTTGCTCAGTGTATGGGCTTAGGTGCCTCAGGTCCCCAGGGAATCATCATCATCATCATCATCATCATCATCAGTAGCAGCAGCAGCAGGATAAATTAACTTGGTGGTAAGAGAGAAGGCTAATGAGCAGGAGCAAATAATCTTCCTTCTGCCCTGCTTCTCTTTATCTGGGCTGCTCCCAGAAAGACGGGTCTCCCCATAGGCACTAAGGACATTAAGACAGTTCCATGATTGAGGTTTCCTACTCAGCTAATTATAATTAATGGCAAATTCGATCAGGACCGACCACCACAGCCGCCACAGAAGGAGACTGTAATTTCCAGAATGAACATGCGGTCTGTCTTGGTTTGATTTGTTCTACCATGCCAATTAGAGTGATGGTCCAGATGTGTTGATTTCTGTGGAATATTGTAGTTTTTAAGGCTCGCATTACTTTTTGAACTTACTGCTACTTGGGCTCACAAAGGACTGAGTATAGTTAATGATATTGCCATATGAGTTTCGAAAGCATGGAAGAATTTACTTTTCGATCGCTTTTTCACATCATTGGCTATGACCTGCTTTCTGATAACTTAAATGGTTTTGTTGGTGTCCTTGTTGTTTTCTGGGGTTCACCCTTTCTTTACAGTTAACCCTACAATTCCATCATTTCTACTTATTCAATTGGAGTGTAGGTCTATTCCATAACTCAAACCTCTTCTTCAGAAATAATACACATCTTAAAATATTGTGAACCCAAACAGCCCTACTATTGATTCTTTTCTCTTTGTCCCAAACACTTACATATTTGTAATCCTTTCCATGGTAATATATTTGCACAGCTTCTTCTCCTAAATTACAATTCTTTCCTCAGGTTTATGAAAACATTGTGAAAACCATCTTTTACAATTTAAGTTGCAACTACTCTTTCTACACTTATACTTGTTAGGTAATAATTTAGTTAGAACAGAAGGATTAAATGGGTGGGGGCAAGATAGAAAAGGACATACAGGAAGAGGCAACGAACACTAAGGGCCTTTGGAAGAGCCATATGGAAACCTACTTCTGTAAAATCTTCCTAAAGCACAAACATGTATAAAGGGAGTTTAGATGGCATCACCATACTACATGTAATACTACAATTATACAAATACTAGCAAATCAAGATCTCAGTACCAGGAATGAATTATATCTTTTTGACTTGTTGTCCAATAGGGGTCCCAGTGACCTCTCAAGCATTGAAAGTTGGTGCCCGATGCTAATTGTTACCTTCCACCACTTGCTTGAAAGGTACTTTTGCTGGAGAAGCTATACTTATGGCATAGAACATGGAGAAATCCAGCTGCTCTTACTGAAGGCTTCATTCCTACTAGCTAGGTGTTATTAGTACTAGAAGATTATATACACTACTGAAGAGAGCACCACTCATCAATCTCACCCAGCTATAAACCCGTGAGTTCCAAAAACCATCTCTCTGCAACTGGTGCATGAAAGAATGTTCCAGAAGTAACCAACCTCTCTCTCTATGTATGTATGTATGTATGTATGTATGTATGTATGTATGTATATATGTATGTATGTATGTATGTACCTATCGTCCATCCATCCATCCATCCATCCATCCATCCATCCATCCATCCATCCATCCATCTATCCGTCTATCTATCTATCCATCCATCCATCCATCCATCCATCCATCCATCCACCCATCTATCATCTATCTATCTATCTATCTATCTATGTATCCATGTTGATCCATCTGCTAGGCAGTTTTTAGTTAATTTTTAGCTTCCCAAGCTTTGCTTGTATCTCTGTAGATTGTCTCTCATATCTTTATGTAAAAGACAAAAAATTTTACTCAATAACTCTCACTCACTGGTTCTAAAATGGGCCACCTCTTTGCATCAGCTGTTGGTGTTTCTTTGTTCTCTCACTTCAAGCTTCATGTGCTCCTGACATCTTTTCCGGGATAGTCTGCCTTTGTCTCTACCAGAGAGTTTGGACATTGTGAAGTCTACAAATATTGCCCAGTGAGTTCTGGTTCCAAGAGTGACTTTTCTTTCTTTTCCCTAATCTATTCCATGGCAAATCGACACACAGCTCTTTGGAGCTATGTGAGTTAGTTCTGGTTTTCCTCTTCATAGATGGGTAGCTTAGGTTGAAAGATCCTTGCTAGCCTGGGCTCAATACCGTTCCCTCACATTTTGTGAGGCTTGGAACTTAAGCATTGGTTTACCATGTCAGGAAATGGCTTTAGTGGTAAAAGCTTCATGGCTTTGGCTTCGTGATGCATTATTACCCAAATGCAGGCTGGAGAAATGGCTTAATAAGTAGAGTTTCTGTACAAGCAGTAAGATCTGACCTTGAATTCAGAGCATGCGTGTGTAAAGCCAGACATGACAACATGTGTCTATGACCAGATTGCTGGAAGCATAGAGAAAGGAGGGTCTCCGGGGCATGACGTCCGGCCAGTCTAGTAAAACAGTACGCTCAGAGTCAGTCTACAATAAACAGAAGGAAATGGTGAAGAGCCAGAGCAGAAGGTACTCATCATCAACCTCCTGCTTTCACCCCCAGGTATGGATAACTTCTAAAATACAGAGACAATTACTGCAAGAGAGACGTAACCATGAGCAGAAAGAGCTCTGAGTCTCCAGGAGAAGCCTTGCTTATGGAGATCCACAAGACTGTTCTCACAGTGTAAGAGCAATAGGCATTGCTAGTTTTCTCAGAGATCCACACATGGACAGATCATTCTCTCATACTATCCATTAAACTGCCTAACTTGACAGGATTTGGACATTTACACAGCATTTCAGTCTTTAGACAGGAGATAGTTCTGTGGATTTCTAAGATTTTTGGGCTTTGCTTTGTATGATGTGATAGTTGATCCAAAGAAGTGTCACCAGGAGGACTTTGGGCATCCTAGGTCTGTGGGGTTTTTCGCATAGTCTATGGCTCCATATTGTGTAGGCTTGATGATGAATTGGGTATGCGTTTGCATTGTTCTTCTTCAAATGCGTGCGTTTCTGGTGTGATTGATGCAAACTCAGGGTGCCACTGTGTCGTGAGGCATTTTATCAGTTATCATACCAACAGCATGATTGATTTTACTTCAATGAGACCTATAAATTTTCAGGACCACATAAAGGATCAATCCACCATGAATAGCGAGAAACCATGCCTTTAGAATTAAGCATTTTCTATCAGCCTGTAATTAATAACAGTCTAGTCTCAAATAAGCAGTGTGTCAGACAATATACTAGGACCATTAATCACCACAGCTGTTCGTAATCATCTGTGATAGGCACCAGTGGCAAATGGGTGTGCTGTCCAGAACTGGCCCCAGAAAATGTTCACCCCCCGATTATGCCTTTTCTGCCTTGCCTTCAACAGATCCCCAAACCCATCTTCCATCACAGCCGTTTTGGTTGTCTTTCCTGCCATGACACATTGTCTTTAGCCTACAGACTGTGAAGGAGTTTTCACGAACACCATCCAAAGGCCTCCCACCTCAGTCTTACTCAGAGCTGCTCCAGTCCTCACTACTATCAGAAGCCCTATAACTCCCTCGGAACTGCACCTCTCTTTCCAATCTTACCCTCTCTGCAGCTACACTAGTCTGCCATAATAACTTCATCATCCCTCCGTCTGCTGTTGGAATCCACCAACTGCTTTCTCTGGTCATTGGAGAGAGAGTCAAAATGGGCTATATGACCTGGCTGCTGTCAAGATTTTAAATGGTACCGTCTATCAACATCTTCTCAATCCTACAGCCATTCAACAAGGGGCCATTTTTACCTTGGCTCATATTTCAGGCACCATTGGTACCTTCACCTCTCTGGCCCCCCTCATTTTGTATCACCAGTGTCATTTTTATCTTGATATTGATCTCCTGGGACGTAAATGTAGGCAAAGTGACTCCTGCGCCAAGGAGTGAATAGTGATTGTTTTACTGGATATTAAGCATCTTGAGGAGAGTGAAAAGGGGGAAGAAAACCTCTGTCTATATCACATATGACCAAGCAGTTGGCTCATCTGACTTCTCATTGCTTGCCATGTGGTAAAATAAGTCACTGATGGTTTAAGCTCCGTTTAGTCATTTTTGTTTTCTGTTACTCATAGCTCAAAGTCTTTTGAATCATCGAACTCCTCAATCCCTGGAATCTAGAATTGCTTTCCCTTTGGAATTTTAATAAGCTCCACGCCTTGCTTAACATCTCTTTTTACACACCAGATAGGTCCTTTTCTAGAAGTTTCTGCTCATGTCTGTCTCTCCCTTGCCTAACTTCTGGCAGGATGTATTCACTGAACTACTGATATTCCCATAGTACTCTATGTCGTATTTCTTTTGCTCTCGCGTTTAGGTTTTTTTCCCCTACTTTTATATACAGAACTTCTCAACATCTCAATTCAACCAGAATGGAAATACCTCCTGTATTAGTCTGGGTTCTCTAGAGCAGTGGTTCTCAACCTGTGGGTACCAACACTTTGGACAAGCCTCTATCTCCAAAATATTTACATTATGATTAATAACAGTAAGAAAGTAACAGTTACAAAGCAACAAATAATTTTATGGTTGAGGGTCACTACCATGAAATAGAATGAAAAGGGCTGCAGCATCAGAAAGGTTGAGATTGACCACTCCAGAATAACAGGATTTATTAAATCTCTATCTCTCTCTCTGACATAAGAATGACTTACAGTCCAGCTAACCCAGCAATACCTAGCTGTGAATAAAAATCCCAGTAATCCAGTAGTTCCTCAACCCACAAGGCTGGTCTTCAGTATAAGCTGGAATCCCAAAGAAGGAGACTTCAGTGATGGTGAAAGAATGGACGTGCTAGTAAGGCAAACACGATCAGGTAAAGAGAAAAAGCTTCCTTCTTCCATGCCCTTATACAGGCTTCCTGCAGAGGGCATGACCCAGACTAAAGCTGTGCTTTCTTGCCTCAAATCCGAATTAAAGATGTGTGTCTCCCTACCTCAAAGACCCACACTGGAAGTAGATTCACCTAAGTGAGATCTCCCACAGGTGTGTCCTCCATTCCTGGATTGCAGTTCATTCTAGATGTTGTCAAGTTGACAACGGTGAATCGCCACTTTACCTCCAGTACAGGAACGACAGCTTGTTGGTGCGGGAGAATTGTCTGTATTCTGTCAATCATGTTTGAAATAAACTCTGATTGGCCATGCAGGAAGGATAGGTGGGTCAACCAGACAGGAAGTAGAGGCAGGGCGATGAGAACAGGAGTATTCTGGGAAGAAGGAAGCTCCCTCCCAGTCCTGCCCAGATCACCCAAGAAGCAGGATGTGACCTGCCCTGCTGAAAAAGGTGCTGAGCCATGTGGCTAACATAGATAAGAATAATGGGTTGATGTAAGTTATAAGAGTTAGCAAGAAGCCTGAACTAATGGGCCAATCAGTTTATATCTAATGTAGACTTCTGTGTGATACTTTGGGGCTAAACGGCTTTGGGAACTGGGCAGGACAGAAAGCCCTCATGTTACAGCTTGTGACTTCATTTCTCCTAGCCAGCATAGCATCCTGTGCACACCAGAGCCTTGAAAACTAAGTGCACAGAATAATAAACAAATACTCATACATAGTATTTACCCTCCCATAGAATGCTGTGCAGCAGGAAGATAGACAAGCAATTCTGTGTCAGTCACTTGTTACACTGGGAATGAAAACTGATGTGCCTTGGAATGTTTGCAGTTGTCAGAGCCTAGATCTCTGGCTACTAACTGTATTAGATTCAAATCCTATTACTCTGACCACTTATGGATTATTCAAAAGTTACTCTTTACCAAAAACTTCCTCATCTGGAAAGGAGTCTGCTCTAACTTTTTTACTTTTGTTTCATAAAATGATGACACTCACAGGTATATAAGTCTATATCGTCATCTTTATTCAGTGTTGTATAATGAGACAGCCATCTGTCCATTATCTACTTGTTACATGTCTTTCTCAGATTTTCATCTTATAAAACCTATATCAAAATCTATTCTAATGACTATGCAAGGTGATCACATGATTTCCTGATTACAACCCAAGGCCAGTTGTGCTGCAAGGGCCGTGTCCTGCACATCAGTAAGGAGCCATACTCCTCTCCCCCACCTGACCTCAGGGTAGCTGCTGTTGGAGTGCAAGGTCATCCTGGGGTGGGGCAGGTAGGGCTGCAGTTGCTGTGTGAGAGGTACAGCTTGCAGCATCTTCAGGAAGCTTTCCCCATTCCCCTGCCCTGAACTGCTAAACTCCAGTGCCAAATTGCACGTGAGATCCAGCGCCACACATTCCTTGAATCATATTCGTAACAAAGATGTGATGCTTCTCATCAAAGTCTCTCTCTCTCTCTCTCAATAAAAACCCTTCATGTACTAAATGACATTTATACTGACACATCACTTTCCATTGCCTAGTGATTGAAAAGCATGAAGCAATTAGAACAATGTAAAATTATAGAACGTGATTTTCTTAATAATATATATTAATATTCAGCCTTTGAGTAGTGTTTGACTAGAGCGTTCCCCGAGGACAAATGGTTTCTCTACAGAGCACATCCTTCTGAACAGCAGAATTCATTTTCCTGATCAGAAGCTCCCAGTGTCTTCTAAGTACTTCAAAAATTTTGGCTTGAGATGCAAATGCTGTCAGAAACTGGCTAGGATCTCATTTACGCCGCCTCACGAGTGAACATGGCCTATCTCCACCCGAAAAACTGCACTCTTGGGTTTGGTCCATGCTACGGAGCCTCTGAAGGGAAGCTGGGTGATTAAGGAGTCATGGCTTTTACTATGACGTTGCTATTTCTCAGGGGCTGCGCTGGGTCTTGGGAAAGCAGAATGTGGGCTGGCTACTGGGAGAACCAAGGTGTTGGGAGTGGTTTTGGTTTCCAGGGCTCAATTTCTGGCTCCTTTTCCAGTTATATTTTCTCTTCCACACCTACCACCTTCCCTTCTACTATCTTGCTGTGAAGGCTTCATGGAAGCTCAGCCAATCCTGGTGTCATACTTGGCCTTGCAGAGCTGTGAGCCAAAGCAAACCTGGCTTCTTTTCTGATTACCCAGACACAGGTATCGCCGTTCTCATTCAAACCACCACATCTACTTCCCCCACTCTGCGGAGGGAAACTGACTAAGGCAAGAGTATTTTCCTTTGTTCTTTCCATAATTCCTGGGCATGACTACCTATTGGCTATTTTGGTGAAATGTCACTCGAACCTCATAGTTTTGTATCACCTCTCATTTTCCTTAAAACTGACTCACCTTATTAGTGTGTCTTGCTAGATAACTCAAAGCGGACCCATGAATGTTCTCAAACGATGGTGTCTCTGAAAGCAGATTAGCCTTACTAGCTTCAGTTCCTTTGCTCCTTTAACTCACATTCTTACAACATGGCTGTGAAATTGTATTGTCCCTGGCGCACGTAGGGAGACGCCATCATAGCACAAGGAAGAAATGTGTCTGGCAGCAAGAAAATAGAGCAGCTGGGAAGAGAGTCGGTGTGCCTGACCCCGAAGCTTCTCTTCACAATGCTAATTCTGAGGTAGAACTCTTGAATCACTCCTTTTCCCTCAGATAAATCCAGCCTGCCTCATTATCTTTTCACACTTACTCTTCATCAGAGCAGCCAGTGACATTGTCAATGTGGCTCATATCCCTGCTATTTACTTATATAGTGCAGGACCTAGTTAGCAGAAGATAGGGATGAAGCAACTGGATTCTCCCGGTGACTTCTAAAGTGTGCCTAAGGAGGCCATGTGTTCCTATGCCCTTATTTGAAGTAGATTTTTAAGTACTTTAAATTTTGACAGTTTTTCTTTTTGTTTTTAAAAAATTTAATAAGAACCAAATACTTGACACATGTGTTACTATGTAATAAATTATGTTCCAACAATGGATTTATTCGTTTATTTGTTTTGTTTGCTTTTGGGGGTTCTAGAGATCAAAAGCTAGGGTCTCACATGCTAGGCAGGGGCTCTACCGTGAAACGATGTATACTCTTAATTCCTGAACAATTATTTTAGACAACAGTTTCTCCTTAGTCCATCCTGTGACCCTTTCATCAGGAAATCAAACAGGGCACAAGCAGAGTGGTTCACTTCTTCCACCCCCGGAGCCTGGCCTCGCCATCTCTTCTCTGAGAGGACACCCCAGACAGCTGCTAGCTCTCTCCTGATTTCAGCCGAGTTGGTCTGGCCTTAGACTCACTAAATAGCAAAGGATGACCTTGAACTTCTGATCCTCTTGATTCTCACTCTCCAGTTCTAAGATTACAGGCCTGTGTCTTCATCCTGGGTCTGTACAGCGCTGGAACACAGCCTGGGGATTCGGGGCCACTACCAACTGATCTGTATCTGAGCCCTTCGTTATGGTTCCCATGCTTATGTGTCAATACATTCATCCTCATTTGTCTCCTCACTTCCCCAAACCATAACCCTCCACCTCCTTCTGCCTGGCACCCCAATGTCATTTTCCTAATCTTCTTTTTTATCATGTGTATCTATTCAGTCTCTCTTCTTTGCTCCTTTAAGCAGTTTCTCTTCTTTCTCATAATCCCCTTTCTATGTTCCTGACCTATTCACATACATATATAATCTAACACATAGGATTTTAACTCTACAACCTAGATTCCACACTTGAGAGGAGAACATACAGGCTTTTCCTTTCTGAGTTTGGATTGCTGCTTTTAACGTCATTTCCCGCTCCATCGATTTTCCTGCCAATGCCATGTTTTACTGCTTGTTTACGGCTGCATTGGATCCTGTTGTGTCTATGCCAGGCGTGTGTCAGTAAGGTAGTTGTGGCCCTAAGGGAGTTCATGAGATGTGAAAACCTGCTTCTGTTTTTATCTTTGCTGTCCTGAGTTGTGACATGGTTTTGACATCCGTGTGTCCCTGAGCTTTCTTCCTGGAGCTTTCCCTGTGTCAGTTTGATCATGATGTACTTGTGTAAGGGAATCTGTTTTTGTTCTATTTTGTCTTTGATAATTTTCTGCTTGCCATTTTCTGGAGTTTGGAGACTTGTTCTTTGATGTGGGCCCTTAATCTTAGAAAAAATAAAATGTTAGCTCTTGCTTTTATGCTATTGTAAAGTGATTTTTTTTTCCTGCAAAGAGCTCTCTTTTTTTTCCAGGTCTAACTATGTGTATATGGTACTTGATTGTGACCCAATGCATATGGATCAATTTCAGGTTAGGTTCATTGCTTTCAGGTAGATTAATTTCTACTGGCCTATCTTCAAATTCACCAATTTCTTCTTTGGAAGTGTTGAATTTACTCATGGGCATTTGTGAGTCCTCATTATTTTATTCATTTATTTGTGAGTATTCTATGTTTTCAGAAAGATTTATTTTATGTACATGTGCTGCCTGTATGCATGCAAGTGCACCATGTGTGTGCAGAGCCGACAGAGGCCAGAAGGGGGCGTTGGATCCCATCTACAGGAGCGGTAGTTATGGATGGTTATGAATCTCCATGTGGGTGCTGGGAACTGAACCTGGGTCCTCTTCAAGATCAACAAGTACTCTTATCCACTAAAGTATGTCTCTAGCCCATGCCCTATCCCTGCTTCACATTTTTTTCCTGACAATTTTCACTTGATCACTTCCTATTGTTTTGTTCATCTTTGGTGAAATTACTGAATTGATCTCACGTGTTGATCACTATGTCCCCTAGAATCATGTACTGCATGGATAATAGCTATTTGTAAATCGAGTAAGTATGCCAAATCTGATTGATTTTGATAGTCGTTTTGCTTCCTGGGTGTTACAAGGAACAGCTTGTTCATCCTGGCTGCCCAGAACTGAAATAATCACACAGAAACTTTATTAATTAAATCACTGCTTGGCTCATTAACTCTATCTTCTTATTGCCTAACTCTTAAATCTTAATTTAACCCATTTCTATTAATCTACATATCACCACAAGGTCGTGACCTACCAGCTAGGTTTTAGCTCCTCTATCTCTGGCTCCAGGGCGTCTCCCTGACTCCGCCCTTCTTTCTCCCAGCATTCAGTCCAGAGCTTGCTGCCTATCTAAGTTCTACCCTATCAACAGGCCAAGGCAGTTTCTTTATTCATTAATGGTAATCACAGCACACAGAGGGGACTCCCACATCACCTGCGTGGTGTATATAATTTGCTTTGGAAATGATATACCTCTCTGGCTACTAGGCCCTTACATATGTGTAAAATTTGAACAAAAAATTTGTCTATGACTGCATTCAATGTCCCTTTGAATTGTTATAGTGATATATTTAGAAAAGGGTTGACTTACCTACCACATCTATGTTTCTGTTCCCTCAGCCTTGGGTGTTTCCTTTTAAATTATGCTGCAAAGAATATCATTGTGAATACTATTTTTATCTATTGTTGGTTGGTTGGTTATATTATTTTTTCCTGGGACTATATGAGTGAATATCTGTTTCTCTTAGCTAGGCCATTGAAGACAGACCAAAGCAATAATTCCATTGAGATTATCTTGATGATCCAATGAGTTTATTGGACTGTGAGCAAAAGGGGCAAAGGGGAGGTAATTTACAGGTGAATCCCTGAAAGTCGCTACTCTGACCCTCATAATGAGGGATGACATCATAAAGTCTGTGTCACAGAATTCTGCCTGCAGTTAGCATCCCACCTCCTGCCAACTCCAGTACCTCATATCTGAAGCTCGGTGGCTGGAGGAAGAAAAGCCTGCAATCCCAGGTGAGAGACCCCTAGTACAGATTTCCTTCAAATAGGGTATGTAAATAGTCCTGTTGCCATGGCCACAGAATCCACACCACTGAATTGTTCTGCTTATGTCGACGTCATGAGCAAGGGACAAAACATTCCTTAGGTCCTCATAACAACCTGTACTCCATGATGGCCAACAGCCACATGATGCCCAGGGGAAATCCCTTTCCCCCAACATCATGTTGGTGGAGAGTTGGGATGATGTGGTTTAGCCTAGACATCACATTTCCGGCTGCCAGATGAGGCCTCCGGGTTCTTCTGCTCCTTTCCTGGCAGTTTGATCCCACCACGTTCTCCTGTTCCTTCCTCAGGATCCAGTTCTCTTCCCTCATCGGCCCTTCCAAGGATAAAGGTGTTTGTGTCCATCCCTGCCACATGCCACTTTCTAACTGAAACTTCAGAGGAAATAAGACTCGGGTGGTACCTGCCCCCTGGCCTTCCTCCAGGGTCACTGCTCTCCTATTCTTCCCTTTCGATTTGAATCAGCATTTTCTTCTCGCTCTGGGGTCCTCTGCTTTGAGAACCTGGGGGCTGTAATATTTCTGCATCTCTCACGAATTCTGAATTGTCCTGACAACCAACCCAGAACCTTCTTTATAGTCTCAACTTAAGTGGGCTGGCTGCTGCTTGTTGCGGTATCTTCTGAGGGAGAGGTCAGTGCTGTCTCTTCACGCAGGCACTCACTTCTCATCTCTTCTGCTCTGCAGCCTCGGTTCCCTGACGGTAAGAAGAGTCATCAGTTTGAACGTGTTCCAACACCTTTTTTGTTCTAGTAGTGGGAGGGATGTTCTTTCCTGCTCTCTACAGTCTGGTTAGAACTCAAGAAATCTTTAGCGAGATATTTTTCTTTCTTCTTATGAAAATGTCTTTAAATTTTGGTGTGACTGCTTTTGTTCACAGATATCTCAGCTTGGACTAGCTCTGTTGTTAGTGCTGTAGTGATGTGGGATGTTAATTTCCTCAGTGTGTGCCACTATCTCGGTAGAGACCTCCAATTGTTGCGCACCATGCCCCCGTGTCTGCGCTCTGAGCGCTGGCACCCAGTTCGCGAGCTTCGGGCAAGGGGGCTGGAGGTTAAAATACACAGACACACACAGACACAGAGACCGGCACAGGTCATCCTTGAATTCCCCAAGAATGCTCCCTTTATTGTGTTCAAGGGCAGATTATATAGAGATAGCCACGCCCAGCCAAACCCACCAGAAACCACTCTCCTGCCATTACGAACTTCTGAAGGTCTCCTGCTCAGAGCAGCTGTAGGCACTCAGATCAGGGGAAAACAAGAAATTCAGGATCTGGGGTCTCACTGCTCTCAACAAGTGTGGACTGATGCAGCCCTAAAAGAGACAGCAGTGGAGTGGCGTGCACATCGTGGCCAGGAGATGCACGTCGTCTTAGATTTGCTGGGCTGCTGTCATAAAGCATTATGAGCTGTGCCTTATACCTGGTGAATACTGATATATCACAGTCCTGCGGACTGGAAATCAGAGACAAAAGCATTTTCAATAAACCTATAAACTGCAAAAAAATAGAAGCTGTCACCAAAAACCTCCCCACCCCCAAAAGCCCAGGGCCAGATGGTTTTAGTGCAGAATTCTACCAGAACTTCCAAGAAGAGCTAATACCTATACTCCTCAAAGTGTTCCACATAATAGAAACAGAACGAACATCGCCAAACTCTTTTTATGAGGCTATAGTTAACCTGATACCAAAACCACATGAAGATCCAAACAAGAAAGAGAATAACAGACCATTCTCAATCATGAACATGGATACAAAAATACTCAATAAAATACTGGCAAACTGAATGCAAAAACACATCAAAAAAATCATCCACCATGATCAAGTCGGTTTCATCCCAGAGATGCAGGGCTGGTTCAACATAGGAAAATCTATCAATGTAATCCATCATATAAATAAACTGAAAGAAAAAAACCATATGATCATTTCACTAGATGGTGAAAAAGCATTCGACAAAATCCAACACCCCTTCATGATAAAGGTCTTGGAGAGATCAGAGATGCAAGAAACATATCTAAATACAATAAAAACAATATGCAGCAAGCCACCAACTGTCATCAAATTAAATGGACAGAAACACAAAGTGATTCCAATAAAATCAGGAACAAGACAAGGCTGTCCACTTTCTCCACTTTCTCTTCAACACAGTTCTTGAAGTTTTGGCAATAGCAATAAGACAACAAAAGGGGATCAAGGGGATTCCAATTAGAAAGGAAGAAGTCAAACTTTCGTTATTTGTAGATTGCTTTTTTAAACAACAATTTGTGTGATCTGTTGTGACAAAGGGGTTTACATATTTTATTTTTATTAATTGCATTTTTTATTTATTTTACCTCCTGACCACAGTTTTCCTTCGCTCTTTTCCTCCTATTTTCTCCCTCTACCTTCTCTCTGTCCCCACCTCCCACTGCTGTCTCTGTTCTAAAAGGGGCAGGCCTCCCATGTGCGTTAACAAAGCACAACATAGAAGGTTGAAACAGGACTAAGCTTCTCCCTTTCTATGAAGACAGGCAAAACAACCCAATAGGAAGAGTAGGTTCCCACAAGTCAGCCAAAGCTTTAGAGACAGGCCCCAATTCCACTGCTAGGGGTCCCACAGATAAACCACGCCCCACAACTGTCATGTATGTGTAGAGGTCATAGGTCAGTCCCGTGTGGGCTCCCTCCTGTCAGTGTAGACAGGTTCTGTGAGTTCCTATGAGCTCAGGCTAGTTGTTTCTGTGGATTCCTTTGTGAGGACTTTGATTAAAGTTCTTTCACATGTTCTCAGCCCGGCATCCATACCTACGCACAAGTAAGCTTTCTGATTATGGTATTGTATAGTTGGGTGTGTGTCTGATTGGAGTAGTTAAGTGAATAGAAGTAAGACTATGGGATAGTTTCATTTGAAACCCAGCAAATCACAAGGTAGAATGTCAGCTACGGGGGGAAAATGAGACCACAAGATTTTTCTTTTTGGTCTTGTTTGTGTGTGTAATTGTTTTGTTTTGTTTGTAGACAGGCAAAAACAAAAAAAAAACCAGCCAACTTTGTATAGTAATGAGAATGATAGGGAGGAGGGAAATGCACACGGGAAAAGCCTAGCTGGAGGTGGCCTGTGTAGTAACCATGGTAACAGCAGGATGATGGAGCACGTGGGCGCCGGTGAAGGGGATGAGTAGGCAGGTGTAGTTTGAGGAGTTCAGACTTTTTGCTGATTCCTTCCATTTGTTTTGTGACTCAGCACCGAGGTCTTCAGCTGAAAGTAAAGTGGGGGAGGTGGTTACTAAGGGTTAAACATGACATAAACATCCAAAATGAAGGAAAATAAAGAGACCAGGGATTGCTTTGTGGGATTACACACTAGGAGTCACGAAGCCCATGTCCAGTTAAACTTTAGTCCTGTAATGTTAACTCATGTGTCTCTCTCAAGTACACCCGGAGTGATTCTTTTCCACTCCTACCCCAGCTCAGCTGCAGACTCCGCTTCCTGATCCGGTCCTGTTCTTCCTGATCCGGTCCTGTTCTTCTTGATCGGGTCCTGTTCTTCCTGATCCGGTCCTGTTCTTCCTGATCCGGTCCTGTTCTTCCTGATCGGGTCCTGTTCTTCTGCTCTTGGTGGTCTCCAATCCGTCGAAGGCCAATGGTTGGAAAATTACCATGTGGGAAATTCTCTGTGTTCCATCATTTTAAAAATGTTCTTAATCATCACACACTTCCTAAAAAGAACTGTTGCTTGAGTTTTAAGACGAAGAAACCCAACTTGTCTGTCTTAACGTCTCCGGTTGCACAGTTGATAGGTAAGCCAGAGAAGTTTGACTCAAAAGCACACAACGGTAGTGTCTCAGAAGGGCTGAGCACGTATGCCCTAGCCTGCTTTCCCCACTTCAGCTCACATAGATACACCTGCTCAGTTTTAAAAAATACTTTAACTTGCATAATATACCCAATTCATTCAAAATAATTTGCTTTATAGCTACATGTTCTGAGACTGTAATATTTTCAAAAGAATTGTATCCCTCTTGGCAAAAATAGCATTTTAAATGTATGTGTAATAGGATACATATATTTATTTTTATGATGAATAATTTGCCCTATAAATTAAATAAAATCCAGAAAGCCATTATGTCAGTGGATTTTATTCATTATCCCAGTATAAAACAAAAAAGCAGGAAAGTATTTTATGTTTTAGATAAATGATAACAATGCTAAAATTTGAAGGTACGTTATTTTATAGAAAATCTATGTTTCCTCTTCCACATACTTTCGTATTACTGGTTCATTACAAACTATTGAGGTTTTCTTTCAACCCTCCATCTGCGTATTAGCTAAAACAAGACAATATTAACACAGATTTATTTTGCCTAAAGGGATGGAATCCAACCCATCTGATTTAC
Source organism: Microtus ochrogaster (assembly GCF_000317375.1). Lineage (NCBI taxonomy): Eukaryota > Metazoa > Chordata > Mammalia > Rodentia > Cricetidae > Microtus > Microtus ochrogaster. The sequence goes on along the minus strand of NC_022009.1, from coordinate 122,946,314 downwards.
TTCGGGATTACCCATATTAATGTGTTTTGAAGCCAAGGTGTAACTAAATTCCAGGCCCCAGAGCATGCAGCCAGGAGTGTGTCCTCTTGCTGCAGAGGCCCTGGTCGCAGGGGACGGGAGCCACCACTCATCCCTCTAACACCAGCAGTCAGAAATTGTGCAATTCACACGCTTCCAGCTCTCGCCTTTATTGCCTTATTATTTATTTAGTAAAGTGACCTATTTTTTTAGCTGGGTGACATTCCAGAGCTAAACAGCCCAGGGATTGCAAGACATTTAAAAGTCACTATTGGGAGAGCAGCAGTAAGTAACCACTTGACAGTCCTTGGTTTGCTTTAGATCCACTTAGGGGTTCTGGAAGTCACATGGGTATTGAATTAGCCCTAATGGTGGGTCTTGGCTGAGGAGCCTCAGCTCCTATTTCCCAAGTGGTTAATTTTGTTCTTACACAGTCATTTCATGAATGCCGATTGCCTGATTTCCTACTCACAAGGGGCTTGCTGAGTGGTGAGTCTTCCTCTCTGCTCGCCAACATTACTCATAAATTTATGAGGTTTTCTTGGCAGGCCATGGCTTCAGATTTGAAAGGGAGGCACCATGGTTCCTATTAAGTGCAGTATTTCCAGAAAACCTGTGAGACATGTTCTGGGCAAGATTTTGGATGCCCTGTGCCAGACTGATCACAAGTCACAGCCTTGGGTTCTTGGTGCCAAGGCAAAATATTTTTCTTCAAAATGGAAGCCTCCAATAACCTTTAATAGCCTCACTAATCAACATGATTTGTGTGATTTGAAAGCAAGTGTCGAGATTTCCCTACTGCTTAATCCACTTTAGTTCTGAGGGACCCACTGGGTTGAGTGGTGGCTCATTGTGCTCCTCTGCATCTGTTGGTCGTCACACTTGCTAGTACAGATGTCCTAACCTCCAGAAGACCCAAAGCAATCAACACAAGTTCTTTAGATTCCAAACAGGTGTTTCTGAAACCCCTCTCGTGATGCAGCCAGAGCTCTTCAATCCTTCCTAATTGACTCCCGCAGGAAGGAGGCAGCTTCACTGGCTCAGGGCACTCTCTATGCAAAGCTGCTGATGTGGAGAGAGGAGAGAGAAAAGGGAGGAAGGGGAAAGAAGGCAGGGAAGAGTGTGTGTACTGTGTTTGTTTGCTTGTTTGTTTCTTGTGGTGTCAAGAGTAACCTGAGCTCATCACACCTGAGTTGTTTCCCAGGTCCACCTGGTGGAACCAAGACAACCGACTCTTGCAAGCAAGCAGTTGTCCGCTCACCTCCACAAATTATACAGACGCACGCGCGCGTGTGCGCGCGCGCGCGCACACACACACACACACACACACACACACACTGAATGTTCTAAAAGATTTTGAAGAAATGAAGGAAGAACAAACAAAGAAAAATCCATCAAATTGGAGGTTTCTAAATCAATAGATTTGTAATGTACAGCTATGTACACACCACCCCCTGCAGAGATGTTTGTCATCTTTAATTTCTCGTGTGTCACCCTTGGCTATCACTGACCGTGGTTCTTTGCAACACATGCTAGGCTATCCACAAGCTGTTGCTTCCTCCTACACACCAGGTTCCCAGAAGGCACAATTCAAAATAATTTTTCAGAAAACCCAGAAACTGCTGCTGAATTCATGAGTAATCATGTCGGATTAGCCCCAGGGACATTGTGTCTTGGTGCAGCCATCCCAGAGAGCATCTCACAGAGTTCGGCTCCGCTGCATGCCTGAGACACCGCGTGCCTCATCCTTCTGAGCCATCTCCTGAAACTTGGAAGAATCGACTAGATGGGAATGAAGTGACATTCTTGGTCTTTGTGTTTTGAAATACTACTGGCTTTGAACTCACTGTGTTGCTGTGTATTCCAGAATGGAGTATATATATACTTTGCATCTGGTTTAATTTTGGTGTGTATGTGTGTGTGTTAATTTATTTTAAAATACATTTTATAAATATAAAATAACAGGCAAAGAATTTGTTTAAAAAATTGAAGTTGGATTTGAACAAAGCCTTTCATTGCTAACATCCGTCCTGCCCTTCACATCACTCCTGGTGCTTATATGTTTAAGTCACTGAGATCAGCATGCGGAGCACAACAAGAGGTTAAAATAGAGAAGGAGAAATGTTGCATGTTTTTCTTGTAAGTAGAATCTAGATTATTTTTTTAAAAAAATATGTCAAAGCAAAAGAAAGACTATTTCATGGTATCGAGAGAAACCAGTGAGAAGTGGGAGACAGGAAAGGGCAGCAAGGAACAAATATGGGCAAACAACAAAGGAACTAAGTCTGTGAAGGCTCCAGTTGGGTTAACTCTGCCAGCCGTGGAGAGAAGAATCAAGTGTGGGAATTCCAGCTCATCTGGAGTAACTAATAGTCAAACCCAGAGATTTGCACTTGAAACTAACGCTAAAAGAGGGACGTTATTAAGAACATGTGATCTACAAGAATAGCTGTGTTCACTCTATCTTTAGGAGACACACTAGAGAATTTATTCTTTATACCAAGCCGCGAAGGATTTGAGCTGGCTGGGGGAACGGGCAGCTTTCAGTCACTGAAGGAGTCAAGGGTGCTGGGAACTTCCTGTGAAAGGGATGTAAATGAGGTGTAAGGACTGCACACAAAGGCCTGTGACCCTTCTTCCTTCTCAAGTCTGGAGAAGTTAAAGAGAATCCATTCAATCGCTTAGTGTTGAAACATTAGAAAAATGAAGCTATATCCAAGAATTTTGAAGCCACTCACATTTAATCAATAGCAAACTTTCCAGAAGATTAATGATTAATCTGTTAGTTAAACTAGCTGATAAGACTAGACACTACACTTGACCTTAGCCAAGAGACAAGACACTGTTCCTAATCTGTTTACAAACAATAATATGGAAGTTATCCCACGAGAGCCTGGGCAGATGAGCTGGACTGCTGTGTTCTTCTCAGCTTTGCTTTGCTAACATCACCCCTGGCACTGCTAAGTTAGCTCCGGTGGATAGCAATGAATACTTCTTGCTGAGCTGATGAGTGAATTAATGAACGAACATAAGAATTGATGAGTTAACAAAGGAAAGAATAAAGATTTAAGACTGGAGAGACTCTTGACTCCTAAAATTGTAGAATCAACTGTCAAAGAAAATACCTAAAGATGTCCTTCAAGGTGTCCTAAGAGTTGAAATCATATCAGACTGTAACTCTTAGGTTTAGTGAGGATGGCTACCTCAGTTTTTATCATTCCTCCTACCCATGTCCTCCAACCAGTAAATCAACCAACCAACCAACCAACCAATCAACCAAATCAATCCTCTTGCAGGTGTTGTGTAGAAGCCTCAGAATCTCGGCTACCTGCTTTTCAAGTATCTCAGTTTCTCAGAGCCAGCAGTCATAATAAAGCCAGTGCCAGCCTGAGCCACAGGCATTTGTTCTCTTGCAGTTCTGGGGGATGGGAAAGCAAGGTCGAGGGGCCAGCATGGTATGAAGGTAGAGAACCCTGGAAGAAAAGTGCACTCCAAACATGCTCTAGAATTTCATCAGGATTTTGAACCCAAATGTTAATTTAGGTCGTTAACATGATAGCTTAATGGTTAGTTAGACTTTGGAGTCAACATCACTGCTGACTGAACAGAAAATATTCTCCTCAGGACGAAATAGAAAACGAAATTTTGACTCAGCGTACTATTTAATTTAGTCCCTTACGCTTTCCACACGGGAGGGTGCCATTGGCCATTTGTCATTTTTCTGCTATAGTTCTGGAGTAAACGAGGAAATCATGTTGGAAGGGTAGGCTTCAGGAAGGACAATTAATAACTTGCAGAAATTTCCCTGGCTGGGCTTCTTTAATGTAGAAACTTTTCCTCTCGCGATGGAGTTTACGTCTCAGGATGTGAATTGACCCCACGACCCCCTTCTTTATGACCATTGGTGCATGTCTACAGGAAACACTGTTTCTGTGGGGTCAGAATGGGCTCTACCCCTGCGGTCCCATTTCCACATGCTTAAGTTATTTGGTTCTTCAGAAGCTTGAGACTATAATACGATTTTCCAAGGTATTTGTGATCATTCAAGAAAATTGAAATGAAAGAGGGGAGATTGAGAAATTCTATTTCAATTTTAAAAATAAAAGCAAAAAGATTCCAATGAAAATAGAAGATAAAATGTAGCAAGTATACAATGTCCCTGGCTAGAAGCCTCCCATCTTGCATCTGTCTAAGTAAACCATTGGAACCTGCCATGCTTGCTTGTGGTTACCACACATGGCACTGGTCTATTGATGCCATTCACATACTGGGCCATGACTGATGTAAACCTATAGAACTCGGGAAAGAAACCAAACAGGCATTTCTCAGCCTACTGTCCTTGAATTCCTGTCCTCTTCCATGAAAGGAGCTGAACTAGGAGGGTGATAGCTCAGTCAGCAGAGCCAGAGACCAGGTCCATCCTTACCCAGGGGTTATACATCGCACCAGTTATATACTATTTTTGATTATGCCTTCACTTATAAGGGTAAGTTGTTTCTGTCTGAATGACATGCTGTATTAAATTACAGCTTCTAGTCAGTTACTGGTGGTTGAAAACAACATTATTTTTCATTCATAAATGCAGTCTATCACTTTTATCACTTCATATAATTTTTAGGTTACTTTTTTAATATAAATGTTTATATCATTGGAAGTCATGATTACTTTTTCTCTTCACCTGTAATCTCTCTAAATCATTTAATTTCTGGGCCAGTTTTAAAATGTTATCACTAATAATGCATATTGTTATCTTGTTTCCGATATCAACATGAGTGAGCTTAAGTTTATAAATTTGTTAAAAGAGATTTATTCATTTTATTAAACTTTTGTCAGAGCAGGGACATCCTTATCTATCCCAAGTATTCTAATTTTAAGCTATTTTGTCTTGGCCTAGCCAATAAAAGAGACACAATCTTATTGGAACAGTAATGGAAACAACAGCATGGATGCTGGCAGTTCTCCGTGAGTGGAGGTCAGGGGGAGAGCTCTTGGGAGGTCATGAGAACGGCTGATGACACCTTCAGTCTAAATCATTTGCTTCAAAGACATCTCTGAAGGAGCCAGAAAGTTGTAACTGATGGGTTTTTGGGAAAGGCCAAGGTCTTGACAAATGAGAAAACTGGGAGGCTATAATGTCTGGCTGTCAAATGTCCCAGAATGGGAATCCCTTCTCCAACCTGCTTTGGCATAGTTGTGCAATAGTACTCTCACTGACAAATACAAACAAGAGGAAGGAAGTTAACACAGGGAGGTTCTAGAAAGTGAAGTTCCCAGCAGATGCGCTGCCCCCCAAAGCAGATCAGAGTGCTGAGTGGCAATGCCGACAGCTGACAGATGGAGCCGGTGCAGATCTGGCATGGCTGTGAAGACCTCTTGTCTTTGTACTCACTGCAGTGAGTCACACGGGTGATCTTTCTGATGTGCAATTGATTGACCACAGTGGGCTATTGTTAAATAGACCAAGGGACCCAACTGTCGGGGGGCGGGAAGAGAAGGGAGAGAGAGAGAGAACTATTAATACTATTTAAGTATATTTACTACACAAAGATTCCCTTTACAGGGAATCTAAGAAGCTGCACTAAGAACAAATGTGAACCTGGAGAAAGTTTCATGCTCTGTGAGTAGACATAGAACTTGACTTAGTGGTAATTGTCACTATTGAAACTGGTGATGATTAACGTGTTTGTGATAGAAATTCATGCTTAAAATTCCAACTTTCAGCCGGGTGGTGGTGGCACGCGTCTTTAATCCCAGCACTCGGGAGGCAGAGGCAGGCGGATCTCTGGGAGTTCGAGACCAGCTTGGTCTACAGAGCTAGTTCCAGGACAGGCTCCAAAGCCACAGAGAAACCCTGTCTCGAAAAACCAAAAAAAAAAATTCCAACTTTCATTTCTTAGCAAATATTAGTATCTGGTCCGTATTTAAAATGCTGTTTGTAAGGCATTTGCTACTTACCCTATCACAAGTGCCTCATGAGTATTAATTAATTTCTTTCTTATCACCATACTTTGAGGTGTGCTAGCCCAAGAGTTCCAGTGATCCACCCAAGTCCACACTCCAACAATGGGCTCATAGACACGTGCTGTCTCACCTGGGTTTTTACTCAGGTGCTGGGGACTTGAACCCTGGTCTTCATACCTGTATAGCAAACGCTTTCCCAGTACCATTGCCTCTCTGGTCTCAATAATTTGTCTTAAGTACTAGTTTGCAAGAGGGTGCCTGGTAGAAAAATGTGCAGTTGGGAGAGACTAGCCCTACAAGTTCTGATTTGGAATGCGTGTTCTCTTTTTAAATCTGCAGGGGTCTACAAAATGCTTCCTGCCTTGGGGTAGAGCAGAGGGAGAGCGCTGGCTGGGAGGTCTGCTGTAGAGGGTCTGCTGAGATCTAAGTTAGTTAATACACCTGCTATTGTGTCATTGGTTTGCTGGCTGGGAGG
>NC_022009.1:122928027-122939530 GCF_000317375.1 Microtus ochrogaster | reverse complement strand
CTGCTGCAGAGGGTCTGCTGAGATCTAAGTTAGTTAATACACCTGCTATTGTGTCATTGGTTTGCTGGCTGGGAGGCCTGCTGCGGAGTCTTGACTGACATTCATCTACACTCATTTGTCTTTTTATTCCATGTTGCTCTTGACTCTTCTTTTCCTGCTCTTTTTTTCCTGTGAATCCATTCATATAATTTATTTTCCTTCGTTATTGCCTAGTCTTTGCCTTCTCGTAAGTCTTTTTTATTTGACACTCACCATTTTGCTTGAAAAGTTAGAGTTAACTGAGACTCTCAAGGACGCCATTGTCCTCTAGAGAATGTGCATTTTCGTTTTTGCCAGATGGTGAAAAACAGGGCAGATAGATATAGGGTGGTGTTGATATATGGTGTTCATATATATTGCCTTTGATTCTTAAGAGTTCAGTCCTTCCTGATCTCTAGGGAAAGTATAGATTAGCTTCTAGAATTCTTCTATTTTCCTAGTCCTGGGAAGATGCTCAGAGCATCAATCAGTTTCAAACAGGCTTCTTCATGAAGAGGAGAAAGATAGACCCATTAATTGCCACCATCTCCATAAGCTTCTCTTCTCACTAGAATTATGCTCCCAAGGTCTCTACTGCTGCCTTGGCAGTGGTTTGCTTCCTTGTGTGTCTTCCAATTTATCATAAGTAGCAGACAGTCCTTGAAATTCTCTCTATGCAGTCTGTTGAGGTCTAGGAGGAATATAGCCTTCTATAAAGACAATTTGCATTTTCTTATCATAGCCTGGGTGTTCCATTCTTCTGGGATCATTTGATTAAAATTATATCATGTGGTTTTCTTCACCACACCCAAAGACTTAATCAGAATAGGTTCACAGATCTTCCCTTTGGGCTTCAACTGATCTGCTTATAGACTATATAGATGTACCCACAAGGAAGCTGGAGGCTGACAGTGGGTATCTTCCTTTATCATCCTATGCATTTTTTTTTTGAAACAGGGCCTTTCCTGAGACTGGAGCATTTACTTGCATTTTAGGATTAGAATTTAGGTCCTGAGCTTATACTCAAGCCCTCTGCCCACTGAGCCTCTCCCTCTTCCCTGAGCTGAAAGTAATCCTAGACTCTTATTGTTGTCACAATGAACACTTGCTGTCTGCAGCTTTGGGCAACACCCTGAGCATCACGTACTTGTTTCCTCACAGAATTCATACAATAAAAATAAAGTAAAACAGAGCATAGTGTTGTGGACAGAAACGTCTCTCTCCACTATAGAAAAGTGAACTCAATTCGGGAAACGTTGATCCTTCGCTGAATCAACTGGATCTTCACTGCTGGGAATAAAACTTTGTGATAAAGAAGAGCCAGTTCACCTTATATGAGATATCTTTGCTGAGACCGTTTCGCCTCGAGCTTGTATTAGTAGCAAACAATATTATTTCTAGTAGGGTTTACTTTAATTGGATGTCTGTAACATATGAATACCGATAATGACGCCACCAAGGAATCAAGCAGAGAATATGCTTGTACCTCTTTCTTTCCCCCAGAAAAACACCAAAGTCAGCTTTTCTTTTCTCTATCTTTTTTCTTCAGTTTTTTTTAAAACCTGACAGGACCTGTGGTTACATAATGCCTTTCCCATGCTCGTATATACCAGACGGTGAGCCCACAGCCCTTGTCCTGCCATGTTCCTCTTAGTCTTTCTACCTCCCCTCACTTGCCTTTCTCTCCCAGTCCAGTTGGCTTCCAATCCACGTCATCTGCACATACATGCTTTTAGGAACACCGTGCTTTTATTACTGGACATTTTGGTCTTCCGTTTCCAACCCTTCCACTTAGAAGTAATTCAAGCATTTTCTTTGTGGAGGACTCTGTCAGCAACAAGAAAAAAACAATAGATGGGAAACATTTTTAAAAAATGGGTCAGACACACAGCTTGGTGGACTGTGAGGCCCCTGATTTGATCTTCAGAAAAAACAAACAAACAAACAAACAAAACAGAAACAAAAACACCCAAACCAAACTAAAACAAAGCAAAACATTATTGAGAGAGGGGAATGTTTGTGTAATTGGAAGAAAATATGGAGCTGTTGCTCTTCACACAGCACTGGGGTTGAAGCAGGATTTACACAGGTTTTTAAAAAGTGCTTCAGCGTAAGACACACATCAGGGAACAAACGCCTTAGGGACCTTGGAAGCATTGGATACACAAAGCCAATGGCTTCTCCATGAAGTCACCTGCTTCCCCTGATCTTAGTTCCAGAAACTGAACGCTGCCTGACTACCATGGTCCTCTTCACTGATCCCTCCTGTTTTAATATTTCAACTATGTAGAGAGGGGAAGACAGGTGTAAGCGAGGACCACTGGTACACAAACAAGCACTCTGGCGAAACATCCGTATGCATAAAATAAAAATTTACCTTAAAAAAAGACTCACTAGTTTTGGGGCAACACATTATTAGCCTACCACTAACTTCACTTGGACTTGTGGCTTTATGATGGGAACTGTGGCCTGGCTTTTCTCAGGAATGCAGAGGTCACTCTTGTCTAGCTCAGACTTGCTGACGTCACGAAAGTCTCACTGGAGCTTTCTCAAGACTGACTGGTTTGACATCAGAGAGCCAAAAACTCTTTTTATGGCTTGCATTGTATATAAAATACCACACATAGGCTCATGTGTTTTAACACCGGATCGCCAGAGGGATATTTTGATGACTTGTGGAAACTGTGGGAAATTTTCATGTGATCTGGGCAGCAGAAGGGGGTTGCTGTGGGGCTGGCCTTGAAAGTCATCTCTGCTCACATTTGTTCCTGCACTGAAATCTCTGCTGCTGTGAACAAGCTCTCTCTCTCTCTCTCTCTCTCTCTCTCTCTCTCTCTCTCTCTCTATGGCAAGCTTCCATCACCACAGACCAGATCATGATGTTTCAGCTGCCATGACTTCCTTGTCATGATGGACTGACCCCCAAGGTATAAAACAAAATGAGCTTTTCCTTCCTTGAGTTTCTTCTGTAAGGTACTTTGTCAGCTCAATAAGAAAAATAATACTGTTCTCAGATAATGTTTGGATCATTGATTTTTTTTAATCGAACGTCTCATGAAGAGCTGTGGTTGATTATCCAATCTCAGATTACTGATTATTTCACTTCTCTTTATATCCAAACACATTTCCCCCTAGCTTAGAACATCCTGCTTCCAGTGACCCTAAACAACTGTTGGACATGAGTTTCCTCAGAGTTGAAACAGTGCCTCTTGGAAGCAGGCTCCTTAGGGCTCAGAATTTCTAAGTCAAAACATTCCTTCCAGGAAAGAGAGGGGAAACTCATGAGAATCAAGAAACAAAGTCTTCACACATCTCAAGGAGTTCCTGAAATGGATAACGTACACACAGTCCTTGAGGTCACAGAAGCAATAAAGCAGTTGCTGGAAAGAAGAGAGGGGCAGAAATGCTTTTGGAGTATGAGATATTGAGCTGCCCAGAGGAGACCCTTGAGGGCTGGTGGAGTTGCCTGCATGTCAGGAGAGGAGCTGCAGGGATGAAGCTGCTATGTCCCATCACTCAAGGTGAAGGAGGTTATTTAACCTGTGATTTCCCTCCTCAGTCCTCTAAGTAACCCCAATAAGTTCTTTGACAAACCAAGTTGCCATGCTGGACTTTGGTAGAACACTTGAGAGTCGTAAAATTGGAATTGTTAACTCCTTCATTCCAAGATACTCCTGTGTTTACACAGAAGGAGAGTCTTGCAACACTCTGTTGATTGGCATCCCAATTAGGACGCATTAATAAAGGACACAGTGTCTTCACCTTAGCTACTTCTCTGTTGACAGTCCAGCCAGCTCCTACCTCCGTTACTCCCATACACCATTTTCCCCTTCGTCTCTTTTCCCTCTATCAGTTTCCCCATCTCGACTCTCTTCTCTCTTTCCAAACGAGGAGCCCTTGAAAATAGCATCCGGCTTCATTACTGGCAGTGACTTTAAGAGTTTCTTTCTCTTAGAATAAGAGGGTACAAGTCACAGCTGATCTGCCTCTGTCTGTCTAGTATATCTTTTCTCTTATATTTTAAAATTCATTGGGGGGGGGGTTGCGCATGTGCACATATGTACATATGTGTTTGTTTATTTACTGCAGTGTATATGTGGGGTGGGGTGGGGGGTTAGGGGATATCATCCCAGAGTCAGCTCCCTCTTGGGGCAGAACTCAGGTCATCAAACTTCCCCGCAAAGGCCATTAACCACCAGGCCGTGTTCCCTGCCTTGTTTAGCACAACCAGAAATCACTCACTAAGCATCAAGCAGTCACTTTCTTTACCCAGCCTTTGAAAATGTTTCAGCCTCACTTCTAATTTGTGGCCATGATCGAAAACATGGGCAAAGTCCCTACTGGGTAAGTGTATTACTTGATTTTGCTGACAATAGCTAAGCAAATAATGACTTTAATTAAAAATTTTATTTTATCAGCCAAGAACGCATGGGGTAATTGGGAAGCTGGGTACCATATCACACAATATGAGCCTTGGAATATAATTGAAATGACATAAAACAGCATGCAACCTAAAACTTCACACATCCTACTTACAGTAGGCTTAATTGGACATATACTGCTATATTTAGGCTTCATAATTATAGTATGAATTTTAAAGCCAAGACGAGTAATAGCTTCCATTGCTAAGAAAGTTTTGGTTACGTCCTACAGGGATGATAAAAATCCTCCAAGTGTGCCATGCTTTAGAAACAAGGTACTGTGTAGTAATTCGGTTGTGGTGAACAGATGTGTAAGAAGATTATTAAATCCACATTAAGATGTGCAAGGCTGTTGAAACTCAGGACTCATTTTTAAAAGTTAAACTGAATTAGCTCAGAAGGGCCTTGGAATGAAGATTAAGAGTTAATAGATCATATTTGTTCTACTCAAATGGCTTAGTGTCATATTAATGAGACACATTTTTCTCTTTACCTCGGCACATCTGTATTGGTGCCCGGTAAGTTCCATTCAACTAGCTAAGATAAAATGTTACCTCCAAAAGCCTGATTCTGAAAGTGAATTTTTTACTGAGAAATCCTCCTATATTTGTAGATAATTCAACCTGTCCAAAAATTCTCATTGAGATGCTGATACTTCCAAGTCTCTGTTGTCTCTTGAATTGGCCCAGTTCTGATGCATCTACCATGCATGAATGGTGTGGTCATTGAATATTGCTTCTGTGCAGTGAGCGCCAAACTTTTGGCATTTGTAATGATTAATATTATAAGCTTTATATAACCTAGAATCACCTAGCCACATCTGTGAGGAGATTTCTAGATTAGGTTAATTAAGGCAAGAAGATCTACCCTGAATATATGCCGTACTCCTCCATGAGCCACACCCTCATAAACCCTTTGTAGTTCCATGGCTACATTAGAAAGTTCTTTAGGGAGGAGATTAGCGGAGTGATGCACGTTTACTTTCTCTTCTCTCACTCCTGAGGTTTCCCTCTTTTAATCAGTTAACTCCAAAAGCTCTCTCTCTGCCCATCGAGCCTTTCGATGGTTTTCTCCTAACACCTATGTTTGCCTCTCAAGTGCATCCGTGCTTTTGTGTTTCACCAATAGACTTGTTGTCTTTGCTCTACTCTGACCTGTCCTGAGGTTCTTTTCAGTGTTGCTTAGCATCCCAGCTACACCTGAATAGAATCCTGGGGGTTGCTCAGGGCAGTTTCTCAGGCTGCTCGACCAAATCCTTGAGCACTTGCCCGGCTGATAGTGGCATGCGCCTCTGCATATTGGTCTTCTAGACCCACAAAATGTACAGCATTAAGAACAAATCTACAGCGAGGCCGTGGTGATGCCTGTGTTTAATCCTAGTACCCAGGGCCAGGGGTGGAGAGGTAGGCGGACCTCTGAGTTAGGGGCCCACTTAGACTAGAGAGCCAGTTTCAGGACAGTCATGGCTACCTACAGAAACTCTGCCTTGAAAATACAAAGGCAAACAAACAAGAAAGAACAAACCCGCAAACCAAATTAGCTCTGAGCCCAGAATGCTGATGAGGCACCAGCTGTGTCCAATGATGTGAAATCTTCTGGTGGAGCTCTTCCCAGTGGTGAGGCTGGGCCTGTCGAGGCATGTGATATATGGGACCTCTCTGCACCTTCACTCAATTGCTTGTGAACCAACCTAGACTGTTCTCAAAAATAAGCTATGCTTAAAAATATATTGTCTTTTTATTTGTATGAGAATTTGCCTGAATATATATTATGTGGCGCATTTGTGTGTCCGGTGCCCACAGAGTTCCCAGAAAAAGGTCCTGGAGCCTCTGGAACTGGAGTTGAAGGTAGTCATGAGTAGTACGGATACTGGAAATTCAGCTTAGGTCCTCTGGAAGAGAAGTAACCACCCCTAACTGCAGCGCCATCTCTAAAGCCCCCAAATTCTGCTTTAAAGTTAGGTTTGTCTGGGAAGGGCATGAGTAAGCTTGCTAAGCATGAGACTTAGTCTCTAATTCTCATTGCACTTATTGTTGCTTACAAGCCTTATAGAAAAATAACAACCACGACAGGTTTGAAATGTCTGAAGTTCTAGCGATCTAAGTCTATTTTTTGTGAGATTCTGGTGTATGATGCCAAGGTTTTGGAAATTTTGACTTCAACCTGGTTATGGAATCCACATGTTGGAGCCGACTGCTGGTTGAAATTGAAATATAAACTCTCCAGCCACAAAGAGTAAATGTTTCCATTTTAGTTTGATTTACGTTTATAATTTTAATGAATTCCATTTGCGCTCTCTCATTCATGCATTCAAATCATCTATCAGAGTGATAGAGAAAAGTCCAGGCAGCTAAAAGCACAAAACAGTAGGAAATTGTGTAGCTCGCTTCTCAGTTCGTCCCCAAAGCAAAAAAGCATACATTATCTTAATTAAATGTTCTATGTGGGTTAATTATAGCATCACATGATGCTTTAGGATACAAAGCAATAAATCCGGGAATAATTTGCTTTTCCTCAACGATACCATTTTAAATGACTGTGTTTAAAAAAGAGTTGCACCGGAAGGACAGTATTAAAGCCGCAACCTCACCCAGACTTCGTCTTGTGTGTGTGTGTCCCTGTGCCTAATTCTAGCAAATTTTGCCAGAGATACACATTTCTTCAAGAATCACAATATTCAAGACATGGAATAGTTCCTTACCACGTGTAGTAATAAGGAGCGGTGGGCCTGCGTCCCCAGCACCCCCCCGCCGCCTGCCCGGCTAACTTATGCCCGAAATAACAACACACAAAATGTATTCATTTAATCACTGCTTGGCCCGTTTCTATCTAGCCTCTTCTAGGCTAATTCTCACATATTAATTTAGCCCATTTCTAATCATCTGTGTAGCGCCCCTAGGTGCGCTTACCGGGAAGATTCTAGCCTACATCCATCCTGGGTCGGAGCTTCATCGCGTGTATCTTCCCAGCAGCGGGGAGCATGGTGTCTCTCTGAGATGTCTGCTCCCGAGAGAAGAGCGGTCGAGACTGACCTCACTTCCTCTTCCTCCCAGCATTCTGTTGTTTACTACACCTACCTATGTTCTAACCAATAAAATGGGCCAAGGCAGTTCCTTTATTAGCCAATGACCTTCCTCCATCAACCATGAAAACCCCATTGCATCCCAGTCCCCTCTGTCTGCCGCCTTCTTCCCTTGCTCAATCCCATGAGGGAGAGAGAGAGAGAGAGAGGAGAGAGTTTTTGGTTTTGTTTTGTACCTCAGTAGCCATCTTGTCACCATTTTCTCAAGATTCCGTCTGTCTATCTGGTCGTTCAGAGGTCTCTTGAAAGAATTTGAACTAGCTGCACCTTAGTGTGACAGAATTTGTTCCTGAAGGGTAGCAGAAAGCACATCCCAATAGGGTGAGAGTAGACAATGGCCACATATTGATCTCCGTTCTAGGCAAGCTTCCTGCTACTATATGAAATCTCTAGGACAAGGGATTTTTCCCAGGGGGTTTTGTACTGTCCAGGTATCAGCTGGCCTGTTTTGACTCTACAAAAGGAGCAGCGATGAATCTTTATTCTCTGAATGACTCCTTCTGCAGAGCAATCCCGCAAGGTTTAGCCTCAGGCAGTTTAAGACAGCTTAGGGTAGTTATCCCCTGGTGACCTTTGGAGTAGTTCAGGATGTGTTTTCTTATTCAGGGCTGTAGACCTGGCTTGGGCTTGGTGATGTGGGATTCCCTTCTGTATGCTGTGAATATGTCTTATTACCATTGGTTAATAAAGAAGCTGCTTAGGCCCATGACCGTGCAGAATAGAGCAAGGTGGGAATTCCAAGCAGAGATAGAGGAGGATAAGAAGGCAGAGTCAGGGATAAGCCATGTAGCCAGTGAAGGAGAAAGATGTCTGCCCACCAGGAACCACGAGTTACATGGTAAAATATAAAATAATAAGAATGGATTAATTTAAGGTGTTAGAGTTAGTTAATAAGAAGCCTAAGCTATTGAGCAAGCAGTGCTGTAATTAATATAGTTTCTGTGTTATTATTCGGGTCTGGGCAGCTGGGAAACAATTGAATGTCCTCAGCCTACAGTTCCGTGCTGAGAAGTAATTCAGATTCCTCTGTTCTAGTCTCTGCTTTTATAAGGAGCTGAAGCCCAGTGTCCGGCAAGCTTGCTAGCATCTAATTAACTATATAAAAATATCAGGAAAATTAATAAATGGATTTATTAGCAGGCACTTGGGTGCCTACCCGGCATCATAGTTTAAGATCCATGCACACAGGCCCATCTCCTTTACTTTTTGTTCTCAATGAGTAATGTCCCATGGCAAGAATGTTTAAAAAAAGATCACCCAATCAATTATTTCTATGTTGTTTCCAATTTTGGATTACTAGTAGTATATATTGTTGTGTATAAATGTTTTAGGTAAACTTGAATTTCCATTGCCCTAGCATAAATTTATCAGGAGAAAATTCTTAGCTCATGTACCAAGTTGGAGGCTGGTTTTATAAAACACTGCCTGTCTTAGTTAGAGTTGCTATTGCTGTAATGGAAACCCACAACCAAAGGCAAACTGGGGAGGATATGGCTTCTTAGGCTCACACTTCCACATCGCCATTCAGTGTTGTAGAAAGGACAGACACTCAAAAAGGGCCAAAGTCTGGAGGCAGGAGCTGATGCACAGACCCTGGAAGGGTGCTGTTTACTGGCTTGCTCAGTCTGCTTTCTTTAGAACCCAGGACCACCAGCCCAGGTATGACACCCCCCACAATGGACTGGGCCCTTCCTGCCGATCACTAATTTTAAAATTCCTTACAGTCAGGTCTTATGGAGATGCTTTCTCAATTGAGGCTCCCTCCTTTCAGATAACTCCAGTTTGTGTCAAGTTGCCATAAAAACTAGTCAGGATACTACCAAAAATCTTTTTTCAGGGAATCTGTGCTGCTTTTTGTTACTGTGAGTGACATATGGATATATTACTGATGGTAAGAAATGGAGACAGAAGCTGGGTGGTGTGGCATGCCCTTAATCCCAGCACTAGGGAGGCAGAGGCAGGTGGATCTCTGTGAGGCCAGCCTGGTCTACAAGAGCTAGTTCCAGGATGGGCTCCAAAGCTACAGAGAAATCCTTTCTTGAAAAAAAAAATGAAAGAAAGGAAATAAAGGGAAGAAAAAAAGAAAGGAAAGGAGAAAGAAAAAGAAAGAAAGAAATGGAGACAGAAAAAGGAGACAGCTGGTCATACTGCATCCTGAGTCAGGAAGCACCGGATTGTGAATACTGGTACCCCATTACCTCAGTTTGGGACACCAGCCATCAGATGGTTCTACCTCAGGGAATTTTAGCCGTCAGCCAGTCCTCTCTACAAATTCCATCACAGACTTCGTTATAGTTTTATTTCATTAATTATCTGAGTGTTTTCTGATCTAATCAAGTTGTCAATAAAAGTTAGACAGCATAATGAATAGCTTACTTTCTTCATATTTCCACCAGCATGAGGTGTCAAGGTCAGCTGATGTGGTCGTGGTCATTTTGGTAGCTGTAGGGCTAACAGTGAAGGTTAACATTCCTTCAAGGCCGGTGATGCCATCGGTTCACGTGCTTCTTTACAGTTCCTAGGTGCTCTTCAAAGCATCTGCCTTCACCCTCCGCTCAGGTTTCCTAGGTGGGCCGTTTGCTTTTGTTCTTTTGGGTTTTAGTACAAGCATGTGGAGACTGGAGGGCAGCGTCAAGTGTCCCCTCCTCAGGCGTTATCTATCCCCTTGAATCAGAACGTCTAATCTGCCTGGAGCTCACCAAATAGGCTAGACATGGCCACAGAGCTCCGGGACTCCACTGTTCGCACCAAGTGCTGGGAGCGTCATACCTAGTGTCTTACGTTGGTTTGGGGGTCAAGCATGTTGTTGTGCTTACAAAGAAATTACGGTACCCACAGACACGTCCGCAACCTGTGGCACTTCTTTTTTTTATTGACAGTGTATTTTATAGGTCAAAGGTTTTTCTGTTTTTCTTTTTAACAAAATTTACCGTATTAGCTTTTCCTTGGATCATGTTTTTGATGCAAATACTATGAACTCCTTTTTGTGGTGTCAAAGACTTTTGCCTGTATTGTTTTTACAACTTTTTAGAACATCTATTTTTGCTCTCTCTCTCATCCTCTCTGTTTCTTTGTGCGTGCATGTGTGTGCACACACACACACATGAATTTGGGCACTCAGGCGCCATGGTGCCTGTGTGGAGATCAGAGGACACCACGCAGGAGTTCTGTTCTTCTACCGTGTGGGTCCTGCAGATCAGATTCAGGTTGTCAGGTTTACAGCAGGCTCATCTCCCTGCTGAGCCATTTCAGTGAACCCTATATTTGTCTCTGAAAGTTTGACGACTTTGCGTTTAATTCCATGACCTATTGAGAGCTAATAATTTCAGAGTCCATAAAGCTTATACTGAGGTTTATAACAATGCCAGCGCACGTCAGACTGCCCCAGTGTCATCTACTAAACATAATACATTTTGTTGAATTAATTTGTACATTGTTAAGACCTTTGGTGATTTTTCCTGGGCTGTCTATTCTGCTGCAATGACCTACATATCTGCTGCTCATACCATGTATACTACCACAATCACTACCGTATATGACTTTTGTCCCCATTGCTGCCTGTCTCTTTGGTACTTTGATTTACTCTGTTACTTGGTCCACCTTACAAAAGAGAGGACGGAGGCTCTCCGGCATCCACTGGATGTGTGGGACCAATGCACCGCTAGTCCAGCTTGGCCCCGCTCTTCACAAATCTGCTCCCTTTGTAATTCTGCTAACTCAGTTTGGTGCCACATACACCAGGAAGCTTCATATTCACTTGAAAGATTCTTGCAAATCTAGATTCCTGCCAAAGGAATCATTAAGAGGACCGTGAGTTTATATTAAAAGCCATAAACATAAAATATTCACATGACATGCCTCCTTCCCAATGCTTAAAATTAGTGGGTTGGCACAGTGTTCAAATAAGAAAGTACTAGAACTCTCTCTCTCTCTCTCTCTCTCTCTCTCTCTCTCTCTCTCTCTCTCTCTCTCTCTCTCTCCC
>NC_022009.1:122920410-122927927 GCF_000317375.1 Microtus ochrogaster | reverse complement strand
TGTGTGTGTGTGTGTGTGTGTAGTCTCTGAATCTCATATCCTGAATCCTAAAATCTAAGGAGTTCTGAAAAACCAAAGATATCCTTGCATAACTCATTTGATGACAAAACTCGTTTTGAACTGACGTAAAATTAACTATGCTTTTTATGTGAAATTAATGACAATTGATTTCTTCATGGATCAGTAAAGCAGGTGTGTTGGTGCCATTTGCGTATAGGAAATATCTGGTACCGTCTGTGAGGGTTTAGTGACTGTCCACTTGACAGAATCTGGACTCATATACAACATAATTCTCTGCACATGACTTCAAGAGATTTATTCAGATAAATTAATTGAGGTGGAAAGATTCACCCTAAATGTGGGGAGCACCATTTCCTGAGCTGGAGCCCTAGACTGAATGAAAAGAAGAAAGTGGGCTGAACACAAGAATTCTTTCTTTGATTCGTGCCTGCAGATGAAATGCGGCTGGCAGCCCCAAGCTCTGCCACCATGGCTTCCCTTCCGTGACAGACTGTGCCCTCAAACATTTATAGAGTCAAAAGGTGAATAACCCCTTCCTAAGTAGCTTTTGTCATATTTTTCATTACTACAGAAAAAGTAATGAACATACCACCTTTCCAAATTGTGCTATAATATATATGTGTATATATATTGTGCATTATAAAAAATAATCTGTAAGGTATGTATTATTTGGAAGCACATTTACTCTCAAAGGACTGCAATAAATACTACAAACCTGCATTTCTGAATTCAAGTGGAATTGGTGCAATAACAGAAAGTGAAATACTGGGGAAGATTACTGCTTCAGACGAAGTGCCAGGGAAGGTCCCTCTGGGGAGGGTCCCCTCAGCTACAGAGACTTTCAGGGTAGTACACTGGGTAAAGGAACAAGGTTCACCAGCACCAGGCCAGGGTTCCCAGGAAGTGACACATAGTAAGAATGTCTCTGGGTCAGAAGTGAAGCAAACCAATTGTGGGCCAGTAGGAAGTTGATGTTGCCTTGTGGTCAGATCTATAACCTTAATCAAGGAGCCACATTCCATGGGGTTCCTATTCTGTCTCTACTGATGACCAGTCTTTCTTAACGATGTCTCCATCTGAGTTGTATTCTATCAAACCACTGAGTCTCGCAACCAAATAGTTGTCATCTTTGATATCTCAGCTTCTATGGGGACAAAAGTAAAGAGTTCCCGTGTGGCCATAAGTAAGGAGCTAGTGAGGTTTACATGTGAATTAGAATGTATGAGATAACACTTCATACATGATTTGAAATCCTTGGCAGGGCAGAAAATACTAAAGGGTCCTAATAAGAAATTATAAATCAAAGAACAAGCTTCAGATATATCAAAGTTGTTATTCAAAAGTATTGAATTAGCCTTTTCTTTTTATTAAATCATGTTGTTGGCTGCTTTCTTATGGACGGCAGATTTTTTGCTAAATCAATTACCTTTGCTCGGTGCTCCTTTGTATCGACGAACCAGCTGCATTTGATGGAATATTCAGACTACAGAGGGCTGTCTCTAGCAACTTGTAAAATGAGCCTTCCGGGAAGAAGCATACAGTGTTATTTAAAATGGAATCTAGATGGATTGAGCACCAAAGGATCCAAATCATTTAAAATTTAGTTTGGGCGACAGAAGGAACCATTGACAGCCAAGAATAACGCTCTCTGATATGGTAGTTCAAAGACCTCTTCGTCCCCCAGTTTGTTGCATATTTGGTCCAGTCTATAGATAAGAGTAACATTATTTTAATAGAAACATAAATGGATGTTAGTAGGGCCAATGGCATTCAGCTTTAGTAAATGAATGAGCCAGAGAGCTCCATTTGCATACCCTACCTTGTTGGTCCTCCAGTTACTTCCAAGTGCTTTCAGGGAACCTCACCTGTGGTCACCACTAGCCCCAGGACTTCCGGTGCCCTCTGTGCTCTGTGGGGCTGTGCTTGCCCTTGATTTTGCCCTCTGACAGGTGAGGTGGTCAGGGAGTTTTGTTCTCTGGAGGCCAGAGTCGAAGGTCCTGCTGTTATTGACACCTTCTCTCCAGGGTCTACCTTAGCTGTCCCTTAGGGCAGGGTCTACTTTAGCTGTCACTTAGACAGCAGACATTTTTGTCTGAGAGTGAATTGGTTCGTGTTTCTTGTGACGTTTACACATGATGTCAGAAACGCCTTTTGGACAGCCAGAGTCTCTCAGAGTCTTGTGATCAAGTGTGTTTTCATTTTACCCTTGAAGACAACTTTTACCTTTTACTAAAAATAGACACTGAGTTTATGAAGTTTCTAGGGTTACTTTGATAAAGTATTAACAACTGTGTGGGTTAAACAGCAGAAATTAGTTGCTTTCCCCCCACAGTTCTGAAGTCCAAGAGCTAAAATCCCTGTGACTTACAGTTGGATTTTCTTCATGATCACCAAGATTCTCTCTCTCTCTTTCTCGTGTGGTGTCTGTGTGTTTTCTCACATTCTCAGAAGAAAAAGTCGTAACAGGCCTGAACCGCCCTTACTGACTTCGTTTCATCTTGTGTGTGTCAATACCCCACCATCATGGTGTGAAGATCACATCGGGAATGCAAACATCTGAGCAGGCAGCAGCCATGGGAAGAATTAGATCCTCCTGAAAACACACTGCTAGAGTAGGAAAGGGATTGCCTGACAGACAAATTCCAGGCAGCACACCCTCTTTTGCCTCAGTTACCTGTGAACTGAGAACAAATATTAATGATTCTTTTAAGCCCTGACCTTACTTAGTGGATAACTGAGAAAAGTAAAATAGGAGTTTCTACCAGACATCCTCAGGAGACTAAAGCATTCCCAACCCATCTCAGTCCATAGCAAAAGCAGTCAATTAATGCTCCCTGACCCCAATAGTTCTAGGACTGTTGGCACCAGCCACATACAAAAGACCTCACTTGTAAACTGCTGATTGGATTTTTAATCACGAAAGATTTGTATAAAAGACACTGGAAACGCTTTCTTTAATTAGCCCATGTCTTACCCAGGCTGCCTCCCTCCCGGAGCTGATGCATTGAGTACATTCCTTGTCATTTCCTGATTATTCTTCATGTTTGTCAGCCCTCTGGGGAGCCGAGCATAATAGCTTACAACAGCCTGGAGCGAGATGTGCTTTTCTTGTGGATTCCTGCCTTAGATGGCAACCGTTCCCTATTAGGACTGAGGATTCATTTCAAACATATTAATTTTGTCATTTCCCTGATGAGGCAGTGTTTTTTCAACTCTCACAACGATTATAAAAACAAAAGCTATATCTGAGAATCCTCTTAGCCTTCAACCATCTGGGGTGGTTTCTATTCCATATGAGTTCAGGAAACATTTCCTGTAACTTCTAATGGCAATTAACTACTGTTGCTATGGTTAGATAAGTATCCTTCATGGTCCGTATTATTATGTATTAATATGTGTTATATCACTGTATAACCTGTGGTACTATGAGAATGACCAGATTGTAATGGAATCTGTAAGAAGGGGAGATGATCAGTAGAAGTAAGTGAGGTTGTTGGAGGCATGCATTCTTAGTTCTGTTCTATTGCTGCTAAGAAACACCATGACCTCTGGCCGTATCCTGTAACCAGACTGACAACTGCCCCCATTCATTGGCTGATGGAAGAAAATGCAGGTATCCACAGCCAATCACTAGGCCAAGGTCAGGGAATCCTGTTGAAGGATTGTGCAAGCCAGGGGGGAAAACGTCATCATAAGGGAATCCACAGAAACAACTAACCTGAGATCATAGAAGCTCACAGACTCTGGATTAACAGCCAGGGAGCCTGTGTGGTACCAACCTGGACCCTCTACTTATGTAGCTTGCTACTTGGCGGCGCCTTCCAGGAACCTATTCCTCATCAGAAGTTTATAATCATATGGTTTTGGTGATAAAATGCAAGCACAAGAATTTCTTCATCCAACAAAACAAAACAATTCCTTATAAGTCAAAACAACCCCTTATAAATTGAAAATTGATGCAATATATTAATATTTTGTTCTCCCCTTCACTTTGTCCCAGGTCCTCACACCTCCTCACTGGCCCAACTCATGCATTCTTTCTCTCTTTCTTGAGAAAACAGACAGACAAATAAAAAGCAAACAAACCACCACCATCACAAACACACAACAAAAACGAGAAGAAACTCACACAACTAAAAACACAAAATCTGAAACCATTATAAACAAGCAAAATATCCCTGCGACTTAAAAGTGCCCTAACCAAACAACATGAGACAAAAATTCTACAAATGAAAAACAACACCGAGTTTGTTGGCCACCTACTTCTGGTCATGGGCTTTAAGTGTGATTTATATCCACAATGAGCTGCCATTGGAGAAGACTGGCTTTTTCTTTGCAAACTATGATCAACTGGCAATAACTTCATGGTTAAGGAATGAGGGTTTCTGCCCACTTTGCTAGTGTGGGAAGTCCTTTTGTGTATGTGTTGCTTTTATTGGCTAATGAATAAAGCTGTTTCAGCCAGGGGTTTAGCAGAATAGAACAAGACAGGAATTCCAAGCAGATAGAGGAGGAAAGAACCTAGATGCCCTTCGATGGAAGAATGGATGAAGAAAGTATGTAAGAAGTATATATTTTAAGAAGCTTCTCCAGTAGTAGGCTTCCATATGATCCCTCAAATAGTTCTTAGTGTTTGTGCTCCCACCCCATATCCTTGATACGTTGGCTTTGTCCAGCTTGGATCGCTGCTCATCAGTCCACATGGCTTAAGTCACTTTTCTTAAGTAACTTTTTAAAGGTTGTATAGAAAAATAAAGACTTAAAATAGACCGTTGTGTTGTAGAAGTTACTCGGGTTCTGGGGGAGCTAGCGCCCTCTTCTGGCCTCTGCACACTACACTCACATGCACAAACCTACACACAGAAGTTTAGACACAATTAAAAATAAAAATGAAATCGTTCCAAAAAAAGCCTGTTTTAAGTAAAAAAAAAAGACACAATTAAAAATAAAAATGGAATCTTTCTTTTAAAAAAGCCTGTTTCAAGTAAAATTTGAAATGAATTTCATTTTTAAATCTACAAACTATTAACAAGAAAACCATAAAGTATAGAATTAAGAAAATAATATGCAACCCAGCCAGGAAAGCAGATAGGCTAACTCTGGATTTTCATATCTTTTCATTCGTTCCTTCAAGTCCAGCGTCCAGGCTCAGCCTGAAGTCTGCAGAAAATTGCCAAATACAGCTTGTACTCACTCCTACACTCAATACCAGGGAACTCTGTAGACCTTGGTGGCAAAGCAAGTTTTCCTTTCTCCAGATGACACCCTCAACAACCCACCCAGCCCATTCCCATTTCTAAGTGTCACCTTCCAATACCTAGAAACAGGTTTTTACCTAGAATTCCTAGTAGCCACACCTGTCAAGATGCTAGAAGAATTCCCCACTAAGCAACACACAGCCACAACATGTTCCTAAGAGTCAGGGAGAGCCGTCGTATAGCCATAACGGGCCATCAATAAAACGATGGAATGGAAGAAGGCAAAAATAATTTTTGTAATCGCAAGTTCAGTTTGTATGAGAAAATCCTACACCTTGCCATCTGAATAATGATTTCCTATCTGTCCATATTAAACTGCAAATGAAATTTGAAAACCCGTAGTTTGTAATTCTCTTTAAAACCAGTTTTTAGTTAAAAGTAATACAATAAAGCAAGTATCAAATCCATTGAATTTCTGGTGTCAGGTCCTCTACTGATTTACTAACTGAACAAGAAGGTAAGCAGTTAGCATTTTATGGCCCTATGGTGCAAATAAATCCTACCTAGAGCATTCACCCCTGACAAGCTTCATGTTACTGGAGGGTCCTTCGTGTGAATGATACCAAAGGAGAAAGGTAAATAGCAACCCAACTGCTGACCCTTTGAATTACAATGAAGACCTGTATACAAGATGTAACTCTTACAATAGTGGCACAAATCTTGTAGGATTAATCAACCAATATCTCATTTTTCTTAGGGGTACACTCTGTGGAATGGAACTCACTTTGGATACTGCTCAGGTAGCCAGAAATGTGAGACTAGGTAGGCCAGAGACCTAGGGTAAAACAAAATACTACTGATTTTCTAAAGGGACATAGCAACAAAATTACTCCTAATAAGATTCTGCGATGCCCGTAGATCAGATCTCCCTCGGCCATCATAGAGAAGCTTTCTCCTTTTATAGATGGAATGAATACAGATCTCCACAGCTGGACATGGTGGAGACAATGAGAGACCTTAAAGCACTCAGTCCTAAGTGGGCTGTCATCCAATCCCTCCCCTCACTCAGGGAACCCTGTGGAAGAGGAGTCATAAATGTTAAAACCCAGTGGGGATGAAGAACGCGGAGGAGACAAAGTCTCCTAAACACAGCAGCACCGGTGCACGTGTGAGCTCATAGAGACCAAGGCAGTGTGCACAGGGATTGCATGGGTCTGCAGATACGGCCACAGTGCAGAGATGAGAGGTGGGTACAAGCCCACATTCCTAACACAGAAGTTATCACCAATCGATTTAGTTTTCACCAATAGAGTCTCATTGGGTAAACAAAACACTCTTAATACCAGGCTTGATGTTCAGAGAAGATGCTGACAGCATAAATGAACACAATAGTCGTTTTGGAGGGTTGTTTTTGCTTATGTAATATATTTAATATATTTCCAATTTTGTGTTTTTAGGGGACTTCGATGCTTGCCAATCTGTGTGTCTCTGTGTGTCTTCTGCTTTTACTTTGCTTCTTTGTTTTTCAGCTTGTTTTGTCCTATTCAGGCTTGTTTGTTTCTATGTGATCTGATTTTATTGTTTTTTAATTTTAGAAACTTGTTTGACTTCTAAATGAGAGCAAGAAAGGATGTGGATTTTGGTCGGTGGAGAGTGGGGAGGAGGAGTTGGGAGGACTTGGAGATTTTGAGGAAGGGCAATCATAATAAGAATATATTGTATGAAAAAAATCTATTTGCAATAAAACAATTGCATTGCTTAAGAAGAAACCTCAAATTTATTTTTTTTTACAGTTTAAACTTTAGATTTGCTTATTTAGGGATTTTTGAGACAAGTTCAAGCTGACCTTGAATTTGTTATGGAGTCCGGGTTAGCATCACATTTGCTGTCCTGCCCCTGCATCTCCAGTGCAACATTGCAGGCACGGGAGACCAGGCCTTGCTCTATTTAAAATTTTAATGATCAAAACCAAGCAATAAGTATGCATCAAAATAAGACACAACACAATTAACTGTCTACAACACACGAAAGCTGTCCTTTAAAACCTAAGAGTTCTTTGTTTTGAAAGCTGGATCATAATATTTAGGACAAAGATTTTATTTCTGTATTTTTCTTGCCGGGAATAGCTACATATTAAATTATGGCCAATCAGAAATAAACAGAAGTAGTATATACAACTTCTAGAAAATATGAAGGCCTGTTAGGGATTTAAGAGATTTTAGTGGAGAATACGTGATTGAAATAAGTGGTTTACAGAGCTTTATGCAATAAGCATGCTGGGGAATCTGAAAAGTATTC
>NC_022009.1:122917853-122919940 GCF_000317375.1 Microtus ochrogaster | reverse complement strand
AAAAAAAAATGCAATCCCATGCTCATTTCTTTGCTTCATATCCTAGAGGAGACTGTTTTGTTTATAATGATTAGTCTAATGATGGCACGCTCAGCAAAAACAAATTCAGTTCTGTCCTTCACTTGACCTTGTACCAAGAGTTCTAGCCTCATTCTCTACCTAACGGCAAAGGGGAGAGAGGGGAAATTCTAAGGCTTTCAGTTGAAGTTTACAGGAAAGCTTTCTCAGAGGGTCAAATCAATAAGGACACATATATTTCATAATGAAAGCCCAGAGATTGGTGAACCCAGCGCATGTGAAATCAATAGCACATTGCCTGGGGTTCCAGATGAAATTCCTGTGATAGCCTTTGCTCTTCCCTCGACCCACCAGGATGGCTGTCATC
Source organism: Microtus ochrogaster (assembly GCF_000317375.1). NCBI lineage: Eukaryota > Metazoa > Chordata > Mammalia > Rodentia > Cricetidae > Microtus > Microtus ochrogaster. The sequence goes on along the minus strand of NC_022009.1, from coordinate 122,919,555 downwards.
ACCCTCGGCGTCGGGATCACCTCTAAGACTGTCTGGAGCTTTTAACAGGAACACTGTCCTGGAAGTTCCAGCATGCTCCACTTTAAATTCCTATAACATGGGAAACCCTGGAGAGAAGCATAATGAGAACAACAGAATTATCCTAAGTGGTTTAGAACGACTTTACCCTGGAGAATCAGTTAAAGTATGAAGATGCCAAGTGCTTTCAAAGCCCATTTTCAGTTAGGGACAGGATGAAGATGGAAGAGGTGTAATGTCGTCTTCTCAGAAAATGCTCATATAAAGATTAGAGATAGGTTTATGAAAATGTCTCTTCTCTGTGTATAATTTTGAAAAGCATCTTATTAATTAATGAACATTTTCCCAAAACATAGGAATGGAAACCCATAAATGGACTGGACAAAGATGAGTATATATATTCCACAACAAATGTAAACAAACAGTTCCAGACTGTATAAAATACATTATAGCACAATAGAAAATGCTAACAATTATCTATTTGCAATAACTTTTATAGTATTCATATAATGGAAAACAGAATCTCAATGCCAATTTAGGTAGGTCTCTTTGTAGCCTCCTGTAAATAAATGTGTACCTTTTATAAATGTTAATGCTATTGTTTCCTCTCTGGAAAGGACAAGCAATTCATGTAAAATGCTCAGCTAAGTGACATTTTATGGGTGCTGTCCTTGGCAGGCCCCAAGGCTATCCCTCTGGGAGCCATGCTGGGCCAGGCATGCACTCATAACCCTTAAGTGCCCAGTGCCAGCAGGGAGACGTTACATTTTCTACAATAGTAAGTACAAGGTGATCTACCAAAACATTTAAAGATTAACATGTTGCAAAGGTTTTGCTTTGTCGTTCACAAAAATAAAACATGCTTTTATAAAGATTTACTTTTACTTGAAATCCTTTTTAATTCTGAAGGTTTCAGATCCAAAATATGGTTTAGAGGAAAAAAAAGGCATTCACTCTTCACTGCTGGAAAATGACTAAGGGGGAGAGAAGAGATTCTAGAGCTCCCTTACAGGCACAGAGTTAGTGGGTGCAAGTATAAAACACAGCAAGGCATACACTTAACCAGGTCACTCTTTCTAGTGAAGCGAGCTCCACTTCAATCCATGAACACTGGCAATGCTGATGTTGAAGAAGACGGAAAGTAAACAGTGCTGTATTAGAAAATAGATCTGTATATTTTATTTGTGTGTGTGTTGTCCACATGTATGTCTGTGCACTGTGTGTGTACGTGTCACCCACGGATCCCCTGGAACTGGAGTTACAGGTGTTTGTGAGCTGTCTTAAGGGTTCTGGAATTGAACCTGGGTCCTCTGCAAAAGCAGCAAGTGCTCCTAACCACAGAACCATTGCTCCAGCACAAGTGCTATGTTTTGTTTTGTTTTGTTTTTTAAAAAAAAGGTCATCCTGGCACTACCTGTTTACAGCAGGCTTTTCCATAATTGTCAAAACTTGGAATTCACAATGTCATTCAGGAGGTGCACCATGATCTACCCAAACAATGGGCTCTTGCTCATCAATAGGAAAATTGGAGCTGTCAAGTTATGAATATACATTAAAATGTGTATTACTGATTTTTTTAAAGCCATCAAGAAAGGCTACTTTTTAAGATCTCTGCAACAACTACAGATTCTTTTTCTAAGAGAAAAGACAAAGACATGGACATAAATAACAAGGACTTTTGGGG
>NC_022009.1:122913907-122916005 GCF_000317375.1 Microtus ochrogaster | reverse complement strand
ACTGAGATAAGCTTTGAGACATAGCTCTTTTGTTAACAGACTTGGCAAGCAAAGAGTTGGCATGCTTTTCTTAGGGTGCTTAGTATAGCAATGTGGTTGGATATCTGTGACCCTGACCTTGTGCATAGCTGTAAGGTTTTAAACTTGTGATCTATTTACAAAATGTCTTTAGTCTAGTTTGAACTTGCTTTGAAGTGAAAGTGAGCTAATTGTGTGCAGTTAGTCTAAGCAAAAGAACAAGACAGGCTTTTAAGTGTCCATAGTCCTTGTGGGACAAATGATCCAATTATGAAGCATGTTCAAGTATATATTCTGTATATCAAAACTATATATCTAAATGAGAAGTCATCTTCCTGACCACCCACAGATGTATGTACCCAGAAGATTGAGATGCAATCATGACATTACATAAATACATCACATGAGATTACCCACTACAGTGCAGGTATTGGGGAGACACCAAACTGCTTTAGTTAAAGTGAGCAACAGTTTCCAGAGTTGATGGTCCTGAGAGCCTTGTGTGGACAGGACTAATCTCCATCACAGTCATTCCTCTGGTGGTTTAACATATAAACACAATTTGTCACTTGCTGTAAGTCTCATGGCCCCTGACAGATAAGGAATCAATTGTGAGTAAGGAAGATATATCCAGGAAGAGCTCAGAGGATTCTCAAAGATGAAATTACTCTGTATGTTGACATTGTCATGATGTATGTTTGTCCAAACCCTTAGAATTCACAGCACCAAGCATGGATGAACTTTGTGTGATGATGATGTGCTAGTATAGGCTCATGAATTGCAAAAGCAAGCATCACTTTGGCGGGGGTCACTGATGATGGGGGAATTGTGCCTTTGTGGGACACCAGGCTCATCTCTTAATTTCTCTGCAAAACTAAAACTTTGTAAAGATTCTTTTCCCCTATAAAAGAAATGTTCTTTATTTTTAAAGGAAATCAGTCATAAATGATGAGTGGAAACAAAACATTTACTTTGTGGATATTTGATTTGAGATAGAGCCAATATCTTCATGAAATTTAACTAAAGGAAAATAATTTTTTAATCAGATATTAATACATATACTAAGTAAAATATGAATATATCTTCAAAATCTCACAATCTTATATCTTTGATAATAAGTAGATAGTAAGTAAGTAAGTAAGTAAATAAATAAATAAATATAGAGGTCACAGGCCAGGTGTGATGGTATACACCTTTAATCCCAGCACTTAGGGGGCAGAGGTTGGCAGATCTCTGTGAGTTCAGGGCCAGCCTGATCTACAATCCAAGTTCCTGGACATCCAGGGTTATTACACAGAGAAACCCTGTATTGACAATCTCAAAAAGGAAAAATAATAGTAGTCACAATTTAATTAGTTCTAGCAGGAGTCCAGATTGCGTATATATAAATACATAATGAAGTATTACTGCTAGTACTTACTTGACATATTTCCAACCTCACTAAGAATTAAATCGCATTTATTATGCACCAGGTACTTTTCTAAGTGTATTACATGCACTTATTTAACCCTCTCAATTACTTAGGAGAGTGTCATTATTAATACAGTTATGAATATTAATAACTGAAAGGAAGCTTTAGCAGCCTCAAGTTTCACATCCTTCCAGAAGAGATCACAGCATGGAGGAGGGGAAAGTGTCTTCTGCAAAGTCTTCAGAAGTCTTTCCTTGGAGCCCATGGACTCTGAATATGAGGAGGTCTTAGAAAATAGGAACACAGAAGATGTGCCGGCCAAGGGGAGGGCCCAGAAATGACTTTAGTGCATATAGTACAATACCATGAACTAGGGCTTCTTAACAAGATTCTCTGACATGGTACCCATGTTATTTCAAACAAGTCTATGGGTCACATGACCTATGCTAAGGCCAAGTAGTCTTGTCTAAATTTCCAAATGTGTTTGTAGAACTTTGCTGCATCAGTGAAGCATTGGAAGTCCTAGATCAATCTTGTCTGAAGAGTTTCTCCTGATTCCTCTTTATTTCCTTTCACCCCTGGGCTCCAGAGACAGATATTGATACTACTGTGCTGTGGCAATACTCTGACTACTGGTAACTTGGGTGTACCAGTCCTAGGTGTGCTGTC
>NC_022009.1:122899334-122912901 GCF_000317375.1 Microtus ochrogaster | reverse complement strand
GAGTACATCCCATGTTCATCTTTTTGGGTCTGGGTTACCTCACTCAGGATAGTGTTTTCTATTTCCATCCATTTGCATGCAAAATTCGAGAAGTCCTTGTCAGATGATTTCATGTTGGGGATGGTCTTTTTGGTGGTGGGACAAGCTTAGACCCAGTTAGTTCACTGTCAAGCAGCTGCTGCACACAGGAGCATCATAATGTATATAAACGATGCCTCTGAAAGTCCTCTTCTGATCTTGTTTCTCAGTCAGTGGGAGCAAGTGGATTGATGCTAGAGTGGAGGTGTATTATAAAATCACACTTGTTTGTAACTGTATTAGGCCAACAACACTACTACATATTTTGCTTATCAGTTATAGATTTGTCTTTTTTTAATTATTACACAGATAAACTTGCCTTCCTTCCTAGGCTATCTTTGAATTTCTGGGAACAAGTGATACCCCTGCTTCATCCTTTGAGGAAAAATGTTTTCCTCACTTTTGGACAAGGTGTACTATTTCTTTCTTTCCCAATGCTATTCTTATCATCATTCCCAAGTGGCCTGTGACTTTGGTGCCTCTGCTTGGTCAAGGTACTTTTGGTTAGCTTTCAGCATTTGATATGGCAGTATTCTAAAGGAAAAGACATTTTCAAACTCCTACACATTATCTGTTCTTTTATGTAGATATCTAAAAGCTGACAGATGAAGATAAGTAAGGTATCTAAGACAGGATAGCAGAACTTTGCAAGAGTGTGGTCAGATATTCCAAAACATTCTGTCTTGGCCAACACTATCAAAGGAGAATAGTCACTAACAAACATGCTTGCTACCACGGGGGTCCAGACCTACTGCCATTTATGGCATAGGAAGCATACTCAAGTCTGCGAGAGAAAGAATGTGACTTCAATTTATTCAACTTAATACGTTGGAGTTGGTAAAAGGCATTATAAGTTATGTTGCATCTGGGGATAATAAGAAGGCTGTAGGATGCTGTTGGAAAGCATAAGCTCTACTGGCACAGTTGGAATGTTGCATCTCCTGGAAGCATCCTTTGGATATATGATGTTCACATTGGACACCACATTTTTTCGGTTGCTGTTGCTAACTCACCTCATTAGGAATTTTAGTTTGGAATCAAATTAAAGTACCACTCCCATGTATTGCCATAGTATATGCAACAGGAAATGCTCTTGATGTCTGTTCTGGCTCATATCCCTCATTTTAATAAATTGATGTTTAGGAGAGTAAGTTTGTTCATGGAATCGTGGAAACCGAAAGGTTGCCATACAAGTAAAAGCTGATGTGCTTTGAGGAAGAAGGCCACCTTCTAGGAAGCATTGCTTTTCTATTACTGCTCATGCTGATCTGAAGATCATGTTCACATTATCAGGAATATTAAACCCCATGAAAAGTTGATTGATTATTAAATATCAATCCAATCTACAAAATACTCAGTAATTACTAGGCTAGGCTGAGTAAACCAGCTGGCATTATCGATGTCTGTGTTCATCTAGAATGCTATAACAAAATACCATACACTTATTTGCTTATAAACAATATAAAAATAATTTTTGATGTTGTAATTTTTAGAGCCCTTCAGGATAGATATCTGCTGGCGATTTTCTTCTTCATTTAAGATGCTGGTCTTCTGTCTGCATGCAGTGTCTTTTCCATAAGTGTAATCCCACTTTTAAGAGACTGAACTACTTTGTGACTTCAAGCACCTTCTAGAGGTTCCAAGTATGAGCACCTTAGCTTTGGGGCTTGCATCTTCAAATACGGATTTGCAAAGATACCAAAATTCAGTCTCTGGTAACAGCTTAACCAAGGTGACACAGTACGTGGAGTACAGCAGTATTTATTGTGGAAGGATAAGTAACCCCCAACTCACTGCAGAGATCATAGTACTGATTGCTATGTACATCTTGTGAGTCTTCTTAAGCATAAGCTTCTGTGGTGGTTTTTCATGGAAATTTACATTCCCAAAACATAGCCTATGTAAACAGTAACAATGGTGGTAGAAACTTTTGACTGTGTACCCAAATAGGCTCTTTCCCTTGTCTCTTACAGAGATGCATGAGGAAGAAAACCCTTAGCAGAATTGTATGGATACAGATGAGCAGCCAGGAAGCAGCCTTTATTCTTAAATGCTTAAATGTGCTAATTCAGAATATGAGCTAAAGAAATAAACTGGACTTTCAGGCTAAGACTGTAAAGAAGGAGGTTGGTTCTTCTGAATCCTTTTTCTCCATATCTTAAGTGGAATGGCAAGGAACGGCAGAAACATACTATGAGAGAATTGAATTGGGTATTGAGTCATTTGTGGAATTAAACTATGGGAGAGAAATAGGTGCCACCATGCAGTTGGCTGAGCAAAAATGAGACATACATGTATATTATGTCCACAGTTCTGTGCCATTTGGAACCTGTAAAGCAAGATTGTGTGTTAATCCACCAAGTCTTAGAATGATACAATTATTCTAAACCAATAGAAACATAGGAATGTGCATTTGGGGTTTTCATGTTTCATGGACTCTGGGAAAGAGGGATGACCCCACCACTGACATTAGAGCTATTTTTGCTTGTATTTTTTTCTTCTGATAACCCCCAAACAATGAAAAATGGGACATGTGAGCTATGAATCACAAACAGTGGTTTTACACATAGTTATGTGATATCTACCTCTCAATTTATAGTAGCATGTACAAAACATTCTTGATGGTATGGGGAAAAAGGCAATTTCTAACATTGGCTGGTATGTTGTCAGGATGAGGAGTGGACTGATCTATTGATTGCATGTTGAATCTCATTTGGTTTCCCACATAGACGACAATGCAGAGGTCAGGAGGGGGAAGACAGCTGTGGCCATGAAAGTGCTGGGAGTTTGTGTCTGCCTGAGATCAAAGGATGGATGCGTGTGCCTGTGTCAGACATCAGCGTGGGATGGGAGTGAGCTCTTCTTCAGAGAAGACTCAGTAGTGTCTGAAGCACGTGGACCAAGAACTGCAAAAGGCACCCAGGGCACAGCCGCAATTCCATGGCTTCACTTTGCCTGATTACAAACTTTAAGGAGAATCTGGAATTTTATGGTAAAGGGCAAGTAAGCCTTGTCCAATAGATAAACACAACAAAAACCTATAAAAAGTGAATTCTCTAGGGAAGTACAATTATCTTGCTTGAGATGCATCTGGCGTCTGCTTGGTCTGGACATTAATATATACAAATCTCTGAGGAGATTCATTTACTTGGGTAAAAAGAATAAAATGGTAAATTGAAAATGAGTGAAACCACACAATTGAATGAAATCTCATCTAATTTGCTAAAGGCTTAAGAATGAAGTATAGACCAAAGCATATCTTCTATGTAGCCCGTGTCTGGTATGAATCTTTAACACTCTCTCCTCTGTGGTATCCCACTTTCCCATCACCCCAACCCCAACACACACACAGACAGCATAAAGAAGTGGCATGTTCTGGCTAAGTTTTGCTACAGAACAAGTGTAGTCTAAGCAAACTTGTGTCTTCTGAGGCCTTCAACAGCTGGTCACAAACTCAGCCTTCCTGAGGTTCAGGATATCACAGCTGCTATTATTGAGGTTTAGGATATCATAGCTGCTGTTACTGGGAGTACACAAGGGGCCGAAATGATCAGCATTTCCATTCAGAACTAATGTTTTCCAGGGGCCTCTTCAGATCTTCCTAGAAGCCCTCCACTCTTGTCTCTGTGAACAGACACATGTGGTCTAGGCGTTCACGGATGCCCATCTTCAGTGTCTCATGTGTCACCCAGTAATGTAACAGCACAGTGGAAAGAGGGTGGGGGATTCAACTTTTTTCCTCTTGGTTGGAGAAGGATTTCTGAAAACCAGAACTAACCTTAGCTTCCCAATCATTCACTTCATGGGTAAAAATGGTTTTCATTATAATATAATCAGACAGTCTCTAGGCTGCAACACTTTTAAAGTTGCCTTAAGTTTGCCTTCCCTTTTTCTGCCATGGAGACAGTCCCTGACAGCCAGAAACTCGCTGTCAGGGCATGTAGGTGGGATGGAGAGGATACCTCTATATCACATGACTATCCCCAGGCAGGTGATTCCATAGAAACCATTATTGAATCACTCTTAAGGCACAGCCCAAGGATAGCTGTGGTTTTTTTTTGTTTGTTTTTGTTTTTTGTTTTGTTTAGGAAATACCACAGATTAAAATAAACCATGGGTCTAATCAACAATATGATAACACCTGGCATGAGGAACACTGTCTTTTTCCACCTGATAAGCAGCATAATAGATCTGGGGCTATAACTCAATGGTAGAGTGTTTGCTATGGGAGGCCCTGGGTTCAAGTCTCAACACTGGAAAGATAAAACCATAAAAACAAGAAGCACAACAGCTGTAGTATTTCTGCTTACCATTTCTATTACACATTCTTATGTCCTCATTCCTGAAGCCTATTTGAGATCCCCTCCCTCCTTCTCTTCCTCCCTCTCTCCTTTCATCCCTCTCTCCCTGCCTCCCTTCCTCCCTCCCTCTCTCCTTCCATCCTCCCTTTCTTGCCCATCCTCCTTCTTTCTTTCCAAGCTCTTTCCTTCTTTTCATTTTCCTCCCTCACTTTATTCTCTTCCCTTCATTTTTTCCTTCATCTGCCTTTCCCTCCCTTTCTCTCTTTTCTAGATTCTCCATTCCTTTTAATTTCCTTAAGCTCTTTATTCAACATTTCTGTTTTTCAAAAAGCAACAACTTAAAAATGCCTACATATTGTGTTCTAAGTCTGATAGATGAAAACACGGTAAGTTCAAAAGGCCTTAAATATTTCCAAGGCTTTATAAACTGATTCAGTATTTATAGCATTTTCTTCATTTTACCAGTAGACATTAGTATTTAGAAGATCAGTGACTTGTTCAAGGTTTCATAGATAATAAGAGGCAAGAGACAAAGTTTATTTCAACTGACTCCATAGAACATAGTTTATTGATCCAAGCATAGTGATTAAAACTATAGATGCTGGAGACCCAGCCATGACATGACAAAACAGTCATTAATCTCTAGTTGTGTGGACTTTAATTTCACATGCACATCAAGGAAACATTGCACAGGACAAGTTGAGTAGACAAAGGAGGTCAACACTGGTAGTGCAGGCCTATAACCACAGCTATTTCAGGGACTGATTTAGTAGATAAAAAATTCAAGACCAGCCTTGGTTGCATAACTAGACACTTTGTCAAAGTAAGGAGTTAAACAAGGACTGGGGATACATAGCTTAGTGGTAGAGAGGTTGCCTCTTCTGAATATCACACACACAAAGAAGATAAGGGAGACTTTTCTCAAGACGGTTGCAGTAGAATAGAGGACATGACCTCATCTCCTCCCAACACATGGAATCGAAGTATTTTCAAGTCCTGAAATGACTGCCTGGAGAAGAACCGAAGGGCATTAGAGAGACAATGTTACCATGGAATCTATATTAGCTCATTGTCACTTATTGAATTGGAATTTCACAGAGCTTGAGATATAGGGCACAATCTTTCTTGATTATCACAATGATAACAACCTTTCAAGTTGTTTTCAAGGGCTCCTGGTTATTGAATCAATGGAAACCTAGAGGTAATTGTTTTAAGACAACAGAGGTGAGATTTCTTTAAGCTAGAAGAAACTTTGTCTAAAGTTTATTCAAGTTATAGAGAACATTAAGGTCTCCTGGTTGGGAGAGGAAAGAATACAGCATTGGATTATACCAGGCAACTTGTGGAGTGAGCTTGATTTATATGAACTATACAGATCTTGGAGACCCTTGCCTTGACTTATAAAATCGCAGATTAGTATTACGAAAAACTTCTCCTTATACACATAACATAACTATGGGTCTGGTCTTGACTAAAAATTTGTTGCAGGCTAGATCATTTGGTCTAATCTGGACTTTGCTTGCCAATATTCCCAGTGCCCATCATTGACTTTGATTCACAACATGTCCTAATGTTGGTCACGTCAATCATCTTCCCACTTACCAAAGCTTCTGACTCTTTCAATCTAGACCTCTTGATGTAACTGCCCCTTTCACTGTTTCCTTCCAGTGAACACTGAATCCATGGTGTCTCCCCTGCTAAACTAACAATGGGCTTCCAGTACACTTTTTATTTTGTGAAAGGTTTTCTCAACATTTCTCAGGGTGGCCTAAAACTTGGTGTGTTGCCCAGGCAGGCCTCAAATTCACAATCTTTTTGCCTCATTCTCTTGGGTAGCTTGCAGTGAAAACCTTGTACACTCCTGAGAGAGAATCCTTGCATTTCCTGGGGTTGTCAAATATTATTTTAAGACGTGTTACATTTGTTTATGCTGTGCAATATTTGTTTAATGATGCACAGATGTGTTGCATTCCTTTATGTTGTATTTGATTAACTCCATGAAGCTGTGTTACTTTGGCTGTTTAAAACATCTGAATGGTTAGTAGCAAGGCAGGAGAAAGGATAAGTGGGCCTGGCAGGCAGATAGAATAAATAGGATGAGAAATCTGGGAGAAGCTAGATCAAGGAGTGAGAAAAGAAGGAGCCAAACACCCAGCTACACAGACAGAAATAGAATAAGAAGAAAAGAAAAGATATAGAGAAATAGAGAAAGGCAAAAGTCCAAAGGCAAAAGGTGGACAGGATACATTAAAAAAAGGTGGCTAGAAACTAGCCAAGCTAAGGCCAGGCATGCATACATAAGAAAGAATAGGTCTCCATGTGTGTTAATTTGAGAGCTAGATGGTGGGCCTCTGAGAGAGAGAGAGAGAGAGAGAGAGAGAGAACACTTTAGACTTCTTATCCGTGTCCTTTTCAAATCTAACTTATTATTATTATTATTAATTATTATTATTATTATTATTATTATTATTATAGAGACCTAAGAATTAGTTCATGAGTTCATTTACCATTCCCTCCACTGAGTATTTGTGTAGGTGCAAAACATTTTTCAGCACCACGGACAGCAGCATTCTTCCCGCACAATCATTGAGGCAACTGATTACAAACAATTCTGGCAGGAAACCTCATTCTGCTGATTATGCTACACTGTTGTCTTTACATCCTCGCAGAAGCATTTCAAAGCACCTGTGCTTTACAGAAAAAAACTGAGTCTTAGAAATTCTTTATCGGGCTGCCTAAGTATTGAGCAGGAGATCAGAGATGAGAACATAAGTCACTGTACTGTCAAAGCCTCTATTCTTTGTATTTCCATTGATGTGTCTTAACATAGACCAAGTTGCTTTCCTGTGAATGAGCAGTTGAATCTAAGTTCTATGTCTGTCTTTTAATCATAAAAAGCATAGGCAAATTCAGATAACAGACTGAAACTTGAGGACGATTACTCTGTTCTACTGAAGAATATTGATGGTTTTTGCTTGTTTCCTTGAAGTTTCTCTATTTGATTAAAAATGGTAATTAAAATGCAGCAGGGAATTCTCCTTCACATTACATCCATATTCACTCATATTCTCCTTCGTGTACACGATGGTTTCAGCATCCCTAGTGTTTATTGAAATTCACAATCTAGAGTGCTTCAAAACAGAGACCTTTCAAAGGATCCACATGATTTTTCAAGCTATAAGTTCTATGAAGTAATGGTCCATGCACAATTTTATTTAAAATGTTGTATAAAAATTACCTCTGGATTCTACATACAATGTGTAATATAAAGTTTATGCTGTGTTTACATTTGGATCACATCTTAAGACATCTTACTATGTTGTGCAAATATAACAAAATCTGAAACAAATCCAAGATTCAAAGTGCTTATGTTCTCAAGAAATTTATGTAGGTGTTATTGTGGTGTTTTCAATAAACATGTCCCCCATAGACCCATAGGGATTGGGACTATCAGTAGGTTTGGCCATGTTGGAGAAGGTGTTGCTTGTTAGAGGAAGTGAGTCACTGGAGGTGGGCTTTGAGGTTTCAGATGCTCACTCTAGACCCAGTGTGGTTCACTGTCTTTTCCTGCTGCCTGCAGATCAAAATGTAGAAATCTTAGCTCCTCCTCCAGCACCATGTCTGCCCGGATGCCACCATGCTTTCTGACATTAAAGAGCTAAACTGCTGAAATGCAAGCAGATCACCCAAGTTAAATGTTTTCCTTTATTAGAGTTACCATGGTCATGGCGTCTCTTCACAGCAATAGAAACCTTAACTAGAACGGCTATTGAACATGTTCTCAACTGTACCATAGCCTAACTCTAGTTCCTAGCACAGGAAACGACAGTGAACTAAGTCACATATTGTCTTCTCAAAGTAGAATTTATGATGGAGATCTAAGAAAATTCAGATTATACCTTCCAAAGAAAAGTGATTTGTTTGCAACGTGAAGACCTGAGCCCTTGTGTGGCTGTGAACCCAGGATGCACCTGTGTTGTTGTAGACACACGGTGTGCATATGAGGTTGGACTGCAGCTGCTATATTTCTGGATCTCTTCTATCATGCTGTTTCTGTGAGCCTATGGAGCTATAGAGGCTGTGAGCCAGTTTTGTCACCATGAGCTTGACCTTGCTTAGGGTTAGGAGAGAGATGTGAGGTCTTTATGGTATTCTTACAGGGATATTGCCACCTAGCAAAGCCGTGTGTTTGAAAGAATGGACGATGGGTTCATTCATAAATCATGGTTGTTATAATAGAATCATGCAGTCTCCAAGGGAAACAGGACCATAAAAGACAAAACAGTGCAATTATTGTGGAAGTTCAGAATCATTGTGGAAGCCATAAAGATCACTCGGAGATAAGAGTCAGGCATTCAGAGTCCTGTACCATATCCTGAGTTCTACTCAGAGAACCTCCTAAATATGTCAAGGTAACTATGCCTAACATTCAAAGAGAACTTCACTAGATGGTGAAATGATGTGTCTACTTCTGAGACTTCACAAGGGGCATGTAATTCCTCAATTTCTTTAGTCAGAGTAATCTGGGGAAACCTAACCAGATGTTAACACTCATAGATTAAAAAGCTCTCTGTATTCAGCCAAGTGGATGGATGGCAACTTAATTTGATTTTGCCTCATGCAGAGATTCTGTGGCTATGCTCCTAGAGAGAGGCACAAGGGTAGGACTGGGATGTCACTCTCAGGGACAGCTGCTTTGTGAGGAGCCCCTTTCCTATTCTGAATGACAGGATTGGAATATCAGGTTTTTGAGAGTGGTGGGGAGCTCCACTTCTCCAGTCTGAATGCCCGACTTTCCAAATCCCAGCACAGTGCGGCTGAAAATGGAAAGGACTGTTTTTTTTCCATGACTCAGTCCAGATCCAATGAGAAAGGGTGTGCTTCCCCTCACTTGCAGCTAATTAGTTTACCCTGATGTTTCTGACTTACCATCCCTGCTGTGCAGTAACCGGCGCCATGCAAATGCATGGCTATCAGGAGAGATCCCTGCATTAATATAATCACATTGTTCCTTGCTCCACCCAATAGTGATGATAGCTCCAAGCTGTTGTTCATTGTTTAGAGTAATCTTTTGCCTGTTAGAGCAAGTTTTAATGTCAAAAACAATTTTATAAATGTTGCTAAGAAGTGGTGTGTTTAAGGAGAGTTTCCTTACATGGTTTCAGGTCTGACAATTCCAGAAGGGTCAAAAATCATGACTGTAATTAAAAGCTCAAGGCTTTACGTCCAATTTCTCATTAAAGATCACGGACATATAAATTAGGGCTCTCCAGATGGAGAGGAAATCAATGGTCCAGCTACAGTTGAAGTCCCCTGGTTCAAAAGTTCTCAGGGATTTTGTTGTGAGTATAAAGATCAGCCCCGTCTCATATCAAGTTTCTTCCTAGATTTCTTTCCATTGGTTAAAGTTTGATTTCAGGCCTGGGATTATTTCTTGCCATCTATTCCTTTTGGGTATGATTCCTTCTTTTTGTTATAGAACTTTCAAGTGTGCTCTTACTAGTATGAGATCTCTCCAATCTGTTGTTGTTTTGCTTGTTCTTGTTTTAGTAGGCACCCAGGAATATTAACTAGCCTCAACTGACATCATGGTATCCCTTACATTTGGGTACGCTGTTATTTCTTTTCATCAATTCTAGAAAGTCTTTAATTTATTTTTAATTAGTTATTTTTTATCCTTTTCTCATATATTATACCCAACCACTATGCCCCTTTCTTCCCTCCTTCCAGTCCCTTGCTCCTCACTCCCCTCCCCTGATCCACTGCACTTCTGTTTCCCTTCAGAAAAGAACAGACCTCTCAGGGATAGCAAGCAAACACGACATAACAAGTTACAAGAGTAGGCACAAACCCTCATATCAAGGCAATATGAGGCACCAGTAGGAGGAAGAAGGTCTCCCAAACCAGAAAAGAGTCAGAAACAGCCCCTGCTTCCACTGTAAGGCATCCCACAAAAACACCAACCTGCACAACCATAACATATATGTAGAGTGCCAAGTTCAGACACCTACAGACTCCCTGATTCTTATTCTAGTTTTTGAGCCTCTGTGGCTCAAAATTTTAGTTGATTCTGTGGGCTGCATTTTTGAGATGTTCTCGAACCCTCTGGAACCTTCATTTCCCTCTTCCATGAGAGTCCCCAAGCTCTGCTTATGTTTGTCTGTGGGTCTCTACATACACTTCTATCAGCTGCTGATGGAGCCTCTAATGATGACAATTATGCTAGACTCTAGACTATGAATATGAACATAACAGAATATCATTAAGAATCATTTCATTGACTTTTCTGTTTTTCATTTTGCCAATTGCGTTTGGTTCTAGTCTGGATCTCTAGACGCCCCGCCTCCTGTTCCTGGCCCTCCAGGCAATGTCAGAGGTGGCTTCCCTCTCAACTTGAACCAGTCATCGGTTGGCCACTCCCACAAGTTCTGTGCCACCTTTACCCCAGCACACCTTGCAGGCAGGACAGATTGTAGGTAGAAGGTTTTGTGACTCGTTGGTGCCCTAATCTCTCTCTTGACTTGTATTTCACCCAGCAGTGGGTTAATCATTTTCCGTGAGTTTGTAGGCTTTCTGCTGTTGATAGGGTGCAGGTGTTCTTTCCATTTTCTGTAACTGTTGAGACTTGAATTGTGAATAAGTGTGTGGTTGGTTACGGAGAAAAGTTCATGAGGTGCTGAGAAGAGGGTATATTCTTTTGTGGTTGAGTGAAATATTCTGAAAATATCTTTAGGTCTGTTTGGTTTATAGAATCTGGTCCCTCCAGCATTTCTCTGTTCAGTTTTTGTCTGGGTGACCTGTCTATTGATGAGAGTAGGGTATTAAAGTCTTCAGCTATCAGTATGTGAGGGTCAATATGTAATTTAAGCTGTAGTAGTGTTTCTTTTATGAACGTGGGTGCCCTTGTCTTTGGAGCATACTTGTTAAGAATTGGGTTTTTTCCTTTGATGAGCGTGGTATCCTTTTCTATCTGTTGATTAGTTTTAGTTTGAGGTCTATTAAGTCAGATATTAAAATGTCTAGACCAGCTTGATTTTAGGTCCATTTGCTTGTAAATATTTTTCATCCTTTCTGTGATGTCTATCCTTGATGTTAATGTGTTTCCTGTGTGCTGCAGACGGATGGATCCTGTTTTCTCATCCATTCTGTCAATTATATTAAAGAATTAAGATACTAAAGTTGAGAGATATAAATTAGCATTTGTGGGTTCCTGTTATTTTCCTGTTGTGTGTGTGTGTGTGTGTGTTTCCTCTCTTCTGACTTACTGCTCTGACTCCTTGTGTTATTGGGTAAAGCTAATCTCTTCAGGTTAGTCTTTTCTTTAAGTCTCATGTTTAAAACTGGATTTGTATATTGATACTGCTTAAATTTTGTTTGACCTGGAATGTCTTTCTTTCTCCATCTATAGTGATTGACAGTTTTGTTTGACCTACTACTCTGAGCTGGCATCTGTGGTCACTTAGATTTTGTAGAACACCTGTCCAGACCATTCTGACTTTTAGAATTCTCATTGATATGTAAGGTGTTATTTTAATTGGTTTGCTCTGGTATGTTATTTGCTACTTTTCCCCTGCAGTTTTTAATATTCTTTCTGTTTCTGCACATTTAGTGTTTTGATTATTCTATATTGAGGAGACTTTCTTTTCCAATTCAGTCTATTAAGTGTTAGGCATGCTTCTTATATCTGGATAGGTACCTCCTACTTTAGATTAGGAGAACTTTTGTCTATTATTTTGTTGAAAATATTTTTGTGCCTTTGACCTGGATTTCTTCTCATTCCTCTATTCTTATTATTCTTAGAATTGTTTTTCTTAGTGTCCTACATTTTCCAAATGTTTTGTGTCAGGATTTTTTAGATTTAACAATTTCTCTCACTGATGTTTTTATTTCTTCTGTAGTGTCTTCAATACCTGAGATTCTGTCTTCCATCTCTTCTATCCTGTTGGTGAGGCTAGTCTCTGATGCTCTTGTTCAAGTACCTAAATTTTTCCTTTCTAGGTTTCACTCAGTTTTGGCTGTATTGATTCTATATTGAATCTTTATTGATTCTTTCAGGTCTTGAAATGTTTTATTCATTTCCTTCTACTTTTTGCTTGTGCTTTCATAGATTTCTTTAAGGGATTTATTCACTTCCTCTTTAAGGACCTCTATCATATTCATAAAGGCTGTTTTGACACCTTTCTTGTGTTTAAGCTTTCTCGCAATTGTCAGGGACTGCTGTAGTGGGGCTGCTGAACTTTAGTGGAGACATATTGTCCTGACTATTATTAATTGTTTTTATGCTGGTGTCTTGGCATCTGGGCCTGAGGAGACTGTAATTCTGGGTGCTGTTGTTCTGTCTTGTCATTGTTTAGTGTGTTTTTTTTTTCTTTCCCCTTGGTTTCTGTTGCCCTCTCTGACTCTTAGAAGGGTATGGTGACTGTGTTTTTCCTGGTAGGGAATTCTTCTGGAAGCCTGCCAGTTGTGGTCACTGGGTGTTCTGGTTACAAGATGCTGCTAGGTATTGAAGCTGACATTTAGAAATGATGAGGACTGGTTGCTGGTCATGATCTTCTCAGTTCCATAGGAATGAAAGCAACGAGTGAGGAGAGGCCTCAACACGCAGTCAGCTAGTCAACTGGAATCACCTTGAGCTGTTTGTAACACAAACCAGTCTTAAAGAGGTGTTATTAGCATAATGACATTATATCAACCAGGTGGAATCATTGTTGTGGGGCCCCATCTCCTTTCTGGAAACTTCAAAGATTATCTGCATTCTTTTACTTGTTGACACCCAGTTATGCCAACACCATTTGTTGAAGATGCTTTCTCTTTTCCATTGTATAAATTTTCCATTTACATTTTCCATTCCAAACTACCGGAGATCAGTCCAAGAGAGGGAGGAGCAATAATATAAGCAAAGGGGTCAAGACCACGATGGTGATACCCACAGAAACAGCTGACCTGAGCTAGTGAGAGCTCACTGACTCTGGACTGATAGCAGGGTAGCATGCATATGTCCAAACTAGGCCCACTGAATGTGGGGGACAGTTGTGAGTCTTGGGCAGTCTGTGGAGCCACTAGCAGTGGGGCCAGGATTTATCCCTGGTGCTTGAACTGGTGTCTAGGAGCACATTCTCTTTGGAGAGATACCTTGCTCAGCCTAGAGATAGGGGGAGGGCCTTGGTCTTGCTTCTAAGTGTCAGACT
>NC_022009.1:122895087-122898618 GCF_000317375.1 Microtus ochrogaster | reverse complement strand
TATATATATATATATATATATGTATATATATATATATATAATATGTATATATTTAAAAATAAGTGAGTTGGGATTGACTTAGATCATCCAAAATGGAAATAACAAATCCAACCAATGACCATCATTTATAAATGTTACTACTATGATAGCATTGGGAAAAGGAGTAAAGGGGGTTGAAATGATTTTTCTAAAATCTCCACTGGATTGGCAGCCTATTAAATATTGAATATAAGCCACATGAAGCAGAGGTCTAAACATGTGAGGTGACATACAGAAACAACATAAAGGGACGTGGAACTATGGAACCAGAGATACAGTGGGACAACCCCACACAAGAACACGACAACAGGCATCAACATGAGGATAGAACAGATGCTGCCCACTTCCTGGCAAATGAGCCGGAGAACAAGCATGGGGAAAGCGAGAGGATAATACGTAATAGGAAAGATTATAAAGCATTACAGAGAATATTGCATATATGGATGACAGACAAGGAAAGCTACACATCTCTGGGTTCTTCAATGAACAAGTTAGCAAATGGAAGACAAAAATATTCTAATACATAAGTTAAGAAAACTTTCCATACTATGTGAATTACACATTCAAGTAACATCATTGGTAGGTTAAGGATTCAACATTCGTTTCATAACAATTATCTGTGTGGGATGAAAAGTGTATTAGGCTCACACTCCCTTTCATGGACACATTCAGAGGAAGAGAATACCAAGCCTTGAGTATGCCAAGAATGAATGGAAAACCCCCCAAATTTTATACATAGCATAATTTTCATTCAAGTACAAATTCCATAGCACTATGATTTCTTAAACATAGAAGAATTTATAGTTATCAACTACTTTGTATTAAAAGCTATAGGATATACCAGATAAACCCAAGTAAAGCCAATAATGATTGGATAAATCAATGCAAAAGAATCACCCAGGATGCATAGCTATAGGACTCATGCTAAAACAATATTATGTATGGAGATATTTTTAATGATAGCATAGGTCTAATAGAAGGTTCATGGAAAAGAGAAATGATGTATGAGATAGGGATGATAATCTTAGTCTTCAGATAATGAAGGAAAATTTTCATCTCGGGTAAAATTACCCTGAAATCTATAACAACCACTGAGGTAGAAGCAGGGATTTAAAAATCTCTCAAACATAAAATGGTCAGGACCAGGAGGATTCATCACAGAACTCCACCGGACCTTCAAAGAACCAAAACCAATTCTACTCAAATTATTTTGTAAAATAGAAAAGGAAGGCATTCTTCCAAACTCTTTATGAAGTCAGTCTGATTCTGATACCTAAAACCTTAATGAACATAGACACAAATAAGTGCTTATAAACCATGTTCAAGAACACTCAAAAGATCGCTCCCCATGGTCAAGCTGGCTTCATACAGGGATGCAGGGATGGCTCAATGTACCTAACTCAATAAACCACACTTGTGCCATAAATGGACTCAAGTCAAAAATCACATGAAAATCTCAATGGATGGAGAATAAAGAAAACCTTTGACAAAAATTCAAACCTTCTTATGATTTAAAAAAATCCTAAAAAAATTATAAATTCTGAACACATGAGTGGCATAGGTCACTTGTGTAGAAGCACTTCATTTAGCAATGGAGAAAAACGGGCATATTTGAATGAGATTGTTCTTGACAAAAGATAATCTCTCCCCAAACTGATGTAAAAATCATTGCTTTTTTAAGGGAACTACTTGAATATTTGGCTTTTACCTCACTCAGACTCTTTCTGAGTGATTAAGTAGATAAAAATTCAGTTTTATTATTTATATCTAACTTTTCTCTATTTTTAACCTTAACACATATTCTCCACTCACATTGATTTTGTTTAAAAAATGAGTCTATCTTTTTTTTTTTTTTTTTGGTTTTTCGAGACAGGGTTTCTCTGTGGCTTTGGAGCCTGTCCTGGAACTAGCTCTGTAGACCAGGCTGGTCTCGAACTCACAGAGATCCGCCTGCCTCTGCCTCCCGAGTGCTGGGATTAAAGGCGTGCGCCACCACCGCCCGGCTAAATGAGTCTATCTTTAAATTATTTCCAAGATAACCTTATTTAAACAAAACACACTGCTCATTTTGGTAGTATTCGTACTTGTGCACGTTTTAACCATCATAAAGGGAGAGAATTTGTAAATGGATGTGCACCAGCTTGAGACAGTGCACACGTCTGCATGTAGTTATACTCGGAAGGGAATTGTGGAAAGCCCTCAGCCAATTCCCCCTCTACCCCCAGGCTATTTACTGACCAGGAAAGCTGTCATACGTTGGAAACTCTGGCTCTAAAGCGAATCCCTAACTGCCCTTGCTTTTGCTGTTTGGATTTGACCACGTTACTATAGAGAACACAATTAACAACTGCTGCACCTGTAACCACAGCACTCCGTATTTCGCTGTGAAACCAAGTATCATTCTTTTGAACAATCGTATTGTGGCATTGGGATAATGATTAAATTTCCCGACACATGGGAATCTCAGTTGTCAACAGTTGTGCCACAAAGTCAATTTTAAGTTATTTGAGAGTAGGAAGAGAGGCAAAAGTCATAGCCTATGATAATGCTGCCTACTTTTCTGCGTTCTTCTTGATCACTTCATGAATGTGTAGACAAAACTATTGATGGCTTGTCAATTTCTGTTCATGACAGATGTAGGCAATGGTACTAATGAGATAACAGGTTAATTAATAGTCACTGAGTTAGCTAGTTGATCTAAGTACAATTATTTACAACAGAACCCAAACTCATATTTCCTCTGAACAAAACATTGTGAATACATATATTTAAAAACTCTAAATATTAACTCCCTTTTGTAGTGGCATTTGACTTGTATTTTAATAAATAAAACTTGCCTGAGGATCAGAAAAGTAAAACAACTGCACTGGCCAGCCTTACAGACCAGGCGACAATAACACACATCTTTAATCCCAGTAGTCATACTAGTTTGCCATAGAAACTAACTGGTAGTGGTACACACCTTTAATCCCAGAACTAGAGAGGATTATCAAACAGGGGGAAACAGTTCTCAGACAGTCTCATCCTGAGATTCCTGGAGGCAGGATTGCCATTTTCAGACTGAGGTCGAGGTAAGAGCCTGTGTCTGGCTGTTTTCCCTTTTGGATCTTCAGACTGAACCCCAATTTCTCTCTCTGAGTTTTATTAATCATGGTTTTCCCTTTCTAGAATAAGATTCCTAAATAACATCACTTAGAGGCCGATAACAAGAAAATGGCTGTAAAGGGGATGTGATCTCCCTGGAAGCTTTGATAAATAGCATACACATGCCCGTGACTCAGCAGTTCAGTTCTAAGGCATTTCCTCACCAGAAATGAAGCTCATGTTCTTCAGAAGCCTCAGTGGAGGTACTTAGAGTGTCTTACAGTGTCTTACATACTCCAACTAGATGAGAAGACTTCTACTGAATTCATTTAAAGTGAAAGTAGATTAAATTGAATATGGAAATTTGATTGAATACACTAGTAAGTGGAAGTCTTTCTTCCTTTCTGT
>NC_022009.1:122893084-122894936 GCF_000317375.1 Microtus ochrogaster | reverse complement strand
CTGGCCTCTGTCTGCTCCCTGGCCACATGGCCTGTCCCTGGTTGGCTGGCCTCTGTCTGCTCCCTGGCCACATGGCCTGTCCCTGGTTGGCTGGCTGGCTGGATCTCCTTTTCTCTCTGCCTGCCAGCCCCGTCTTTCCCTCCTCTGTCTATCTATTGACTGTTCAGTTTCTATTAGACCGACCAATCAGGTTCCTTAGGCAGGCAAGGAGAAACAGCAGTACATCTTTACATAGACAAATTCAGCATAAACAAATGTAACACATCTTTGCCTAGTTAAACTAATATTCCGCAACAGCTGTACACACTAAGAGAATGAGAATGAGGCATTACAAATCATTGAATTCTTAGAGTCAGCAGATTGAAGAACTAGTTGCTTGTTGTTGTTTTTTTTTATAGGAACATAGAATCAGAAGTAACAAGCACTATCTTATTGTAGGAGATAAGCTATATAGACATAATTATTTTGCTATCCTCGTGATGATAATAATGCTGCTATCGTTCCAGCCATTATTCTGTGTTCAGGGAAAAAGTAACAAAGTATATTCTACCAGTCTCCTTTTTTCAGGAATGTCAATCCTCATCTCAGCTCATGAGCACAGAATGCTGCTTATATTGATAGAAACATATCATCTGTCACCATGAGAGCTAGCATGGAAAAGGTACACAGTCAGTGTTTAAACTGGGTACCTTGCAGCCTACCCAGAACCATAACGCCTTTACCAAGCAAGAGTTGAGGCAGAGATAGTGGCTAGGTCATTGGCCATGTCTACAACATATAAGAATAACAAGGAACTGTGTAGATCTAATTTATGCACATCTATGTATTTATATTTGCAGAAGATAGAGGAACTTAGAAAAACAATGAAGGTGATTTCACACGATCCTGACAGTCAACAGAAATGAATATCTGCCGGAACCGGATGTATCATAATAAGGTTATGACGCCCACGTTCACGAGGAGGCACTGGACACTTTGGAACCCAGCTTTCTACTATCTATTATCCAGATTCTCAGCAATGAGAAACTTAAAAACAAGACCTCTGCATAAATATTCTGTAAACGCTGGGGCAAAACACTGGAGACATGTCAAATCCTAAGGTCAAAAAATTCAAAGACTTCCACTTACTAGCTTATTCAATCCAATTTTCATTTTTCAATTTAATTTACTTTTACTTTTAATGAATTCAGTAGTAGTCTTCTTATCCAGTTTGAGTGTGTGGTCACAATGAGAAATCAATCTATCGACTCTCTGCTGCTTTATTTTGCTAGAAGCTCCCTATTAAGCAAGTCTAAAGAATGACTCATGAATAAAACATATACTTGGGCCCAGTCAGAAACATCTAGAAGCTGTTTCATATCTGATATTTATGACAGATTTTACTTGCTGTCATGGCTCAAGGATGATAATAACTATCATTTATTTGAAGGATGACATTTTATATCTCTTTTTTTCTTAATATGAGGGTCATTTAAGCTGAGACACTTGGGAAATGCCGATACTCTAATATATATACATACATATACATATATGTATATATGTATATGTATGTATATATATAATATATAACCACAGTATGCATGCCTCTGCTTATTTTCTCTGTATTTTTTCAAAATGCCACAAGAAAAATTGTGTCTAAGCTTACATGAGTAATGCATTTCTGTTATTATATAATATTGTGCATACTTAGAATTATTTAAAGGAATTTCCAAATAAACTATTTTTTTAAATCTAGACAATTAAGCGTATCAAAAGTCTACCTATTTTCTTTTTTGTTTTTTTTTGGTTTTTCGAGACAGGGTTTCTCTGTAGCTTTGGAGCCTGTCCTGGAACTAGCTCTGTAGACCAGGCT
>NC_022009.1:122888749-122892984 GCF_000317375.1 Microtus ochrogaster | reverse complement strand
GCTCTGTAGACCAGGCTGGTCTTGAACTCACAGAGATCCGCCTGCCTCTGCCTCCCGAGTGCTGGGATTAAAGGCGTGCGCCACCACTGCCCGGCAAGTCTACCTATTTTCATCTGTGATTATTTCTCCAATATGTTCATTACTGCCAACTTTTATGGTTGATCAATATAATTTTTAGCCAGGGCAGAAATAAGTAAGATTGAGCAGGAAGCACATGACAACAGTCCTATCTAGGTGATACACATCACATTTTTACTGTATTCTTTAAGACAGTTCCTTCCTCAGATAGTACTTGATCAAAGGAGAGAATATAAATATTATTGTCCAAATAGCAGAGATAACTTTTCTCTAAATTAGTTGAATGTTTCATTCATGGGATATATATTTACCTCCTATAAGAGTATAAAAGGCACAATTTTGTTTTATTAGTGCTAAATATTACGATTTACAAATTTGTCCATCTTAAAAACAATAAACCCACCCTCTGTGTTTGGCTTTCAGTGTACACCCTGTCTCCTCCCTATCCTGAGATGTGCTCAGACAATCATCTCTCTGCTCTGCTGCAATCTTAGCAATCTTACTCTCTTAGGCCACCTCTTCCATATTATCAAACATGCAACTTCTCTGTGTTCTGCTCCCTGGTCCACCAGGAATATTTAGCACTGCCTTCGTGTGCTTTTTTTATAATTAAATTCAGAGCACCCATGACTCTTGGGCTTCTTCTAATTGCCTGGCTTTCCTCTATACCTCAACCCTTTACACTGGGTCTCTTTTCTTTCTAAATGTTGAGTTTCCCTAGAATTCCTTTTCCAGGACTCTACTTTCATCTTCATATATACTTACTTCATGTAAGCTTAGCTAGTTCCCAAAAGTCCCGTGATGTCATACACACAACCTATATTTGTGCAGCTTCTCTCCTATTATTTGAATATCCTAACTAGGGACTTGGTAACCATATGAAGTGAACGTTTTCAAGAAGCTTGTTTGCTTGTTCAATCTTGACTTTGTCCAGTGTTCCCCATTACTGTGAGTGGTCTCGCCATTCATCAAGATGGTCATAGGAACCTTGATTTTTCTATTTTCCTCTGTTCTCTGACCCTACCCATCAGTAAATTCCTGTAGCTTATTCAATATATACACAATGTCATGACCTGGTCCTCTAGGACCACACCACTTTACTTCTCTCTAGTAACCCCCTATCTCTATGACCTCAGATGTCCATTGCACACTCCACAGTCAAAGGTCACTGTCTATACTATAAAATATTGAGATGTCCGGACTTTTGATGTTCCAGTTTTTCCTGGAATGCAGGGCAATGCACGAGTCTGTGTCTTGCCCAAGGAGTCTAAGGTTCAGGGCTTCTGTAAATAGTTCACATCATTTTCTCAGTCAGCTCTCTTGGGACTTTGCTCATAATCCTTTTCTTCACAGACTTGTGCTAATCCTCCACAGCAATGACTGTCTCCTTGCCCAGCCTGCAGGGTTTTAGATTTACAGGAACTGGCACGTGTGTTTCATGCATCCATGTTTGCTTTTCGGTGCCCTGCTTTGCTCCTGGAGTGTGATCTGTATCAGGGCAGGGACTCAGCTTCATCCCTCACTTATTCTCAGTGTCTAGGCTCACCTTCGGCATCTGCAGGACACAGAGCCAAGAGCAGGCCAGAATCACTCCTACAAAGCATGTTTTCCACTCTGAGTTTTTCTTTTAATCTTTTTTGCTTCACTATAAAGTGGAATTCCGTATTCTCTCTTGTTCTTTTTAACAACGGAAGCATTTGCTGTGCGGCCTTCCGACTCTCTAATCACTATGAAGAAATAAAAGCAGGTGGACAAATTTGGGCCCAGAAAGCGCTGTGTGGCTCTGCTTGTGAACTGAGACATGTACTCTATGATAGTGGCAGAGAAAGGTAAGGTTTTGCTATCACACATTGGTCAGGAGACAGCAGGAAATTACTGTTACTGTTCATGAGCCCCATGTACGTAAAAGGTTCGGTGGTGGACTTGGTTAGAAGAATTGAATTTTCCTTGCATAAAAGTAAAAATGCATCAGGCAGTGGTAGCATATGCCTTTAATCCCAGCACTCAGGGAGACAGAAACAGGTAGATGGGTCTCTGTGAGTTCAAGGCCAGCCTGGTCTACAGAGTGAGTTCCAGGACAGCCAGAGATACACAGAGAACCCCAATCTTAAAAAACAAACAACAACAACAACAACAACAAAACACAAAAAAAACAAAAAGTAAAAATTCAGTTATTATGGAGTAAATTGAATATTAAACTCATGTAACAGCTAAAAAAATTAAAGTGATTAAAATGTATAATTAGAGTCCTGTACCAGTTATTTAGATATAGCAATTTTCAGTGTGATTTGATTACCTGAGGTGTCTGCACAGAATCCTGACCAACACATCTAATGCTATAAACCCTCTTGAATATTCATCCCTGTAGACAAGACAGCTTGTGTCTGGATAAGGTATAGAAGTGTTTTAATATCATGTGTGGTCCATTTTCTGTGTCCAATAGCAAGCATGAATATGGAAAGTACTAGAAAAGCTTATAGAAGAAATTTTACTTTTTCAGACTTAAAATCTTTGCTTGTTTGTTTCTCAGGATAGGATCTGTCTGCAGCTTTGGAGCCTGTCCTGGAACTCACTCTGTAGATCAGGCTGGTGGTGAACTCACAGAGATCTGCCTATTTCTGCCCCCCCCCCCAGTGCTAGGATTAAAGGCATGTACCCCCACTGCCAGGCCAGTCTTCAAACCTTATTTTCTCACTGGTTTAGGATGCTGTTTTTAACTATACTCATCATAGTCTTGTATGATTAACAAGCTAAGATATTTTTAATTTAAACCTGTAAGAACACAGAAGCTCTACACATTACAGGGCCACCGTACCATGCACACTGCACACTTAAATTAGGCAGTGGCACAAATCTCCTCAAGCACTTATCATTCCTCTATGGTAAAACATTCGAAATCCTCTCTGCCAGCTTCAGAAAGGCACAGACCTTCAGAGCTGTGTTGGGAGCAGTGAGACCCCAGATCCTGAATTTCTTGTAAACAACTTGTTTTCCCCTGATCTGAGTGCCTACAGCTGCTCTGAGCACGAGACCGTCAGGAGTTCCTGATGACAGGAGAGTGGTTTCTGGTGCGTTTGGCTGGGGCTTGGCTATCTCTATATAATCTACCCCTAAACACAATAAAGGGGCATTCTTGGAGAATTCAAGGATGACCCGTGTCGCTGTTTCTCTGTCTGTGTGTGTTTGTGTATTTTAACCTCCAGCCCCCTTGCCCGAAACTCGCGAACTGGGTAATAGCGCACCGAGCACAGACACGGGGGTGCAGTGCGTGACAGAGCTGTGGTCGTCTTACTGTGCACTGGGGGGAAGGGGGGTCAGGGCTCCTTCCTGTGGTGCAGCTGCGACTCAGTCCCCACCTCTTCTCATTCTCTCTCACAACCTTCATTTTCAGAACCACATTTTGTAGATGCCACATTGAGCAAGACCACAGGACCATGTACGTGGTGCTTGACTTTCTGTGCCTGACTTATTTCACTTAACATAGTGATCATTTCCATCCTTGTTGCTGCAAGTTTAGCAACAGCTCAGAGGTTAGACGGCTCAGAGGTTAAGAGCACTGGCTGTGCTTCCAGAGGGTCCTGAGTTCAATTTCCAGGAACCACGTGGTGGTTTCCAGCCATCTATAATGAGATCTGGTGCCCTCTTCTGGTGAGCAGGTATACATGGAGGCAGAATGTTGTATACATCAATAATATGGGTTTATGGCTGAATATTTCTTTAACCATTCATCAGTGCTAGACACTAATGTCAGTCACACATCTCGGCCAATGTTAAGTGTGCTGCTGTGAACATAGGTGTGCAGGCGTCTCCTAGGCAAGGTGACACGTCAGAAGTCGGCCTTCTGGGGGTTTTGTCAATTCTCTCTAGCTGTACTATGTCCATGCTCATTTGCCCTCACATTAGTAGTGGGGGAGCTATTTGGGCCACATCCCTGTCTACACTTGCTCTCTCTAATCTACACAGCAGCCATTCTTCCCGGCACAGGCAGGGACTTGCTGTGTGGTCTGGATTTGCCTTGCTCTGATGATTGGCGAGACTGTCCATTTTCTTGCTCCTTTTGGCCATTTGACTTTTAAGAAAGTCAACTCAGGTTTATTGCCCACTTTCAATATGGCTACTCATGGGGCCTGGAGAGATGGCTCAGCAGTTAAGAACAG
>NC_022009.1:122887631-122888574 GCF_000317375.1 Microtus ochrogaster | reverse complement strand
CAGTGCCCATAGCTGGAATTTTTGGGTGTTGTAGAGTTCAGCTCTCCTAGAGTTCACAGACCTGCAAAATGACCTCCCAAGTGAACTCCACATCACGGCAGACTCTCAGGCGAAACACTCAAACATGTAAAATGAAGTGGAATGAGCCTACTGAGGTTTGCTTCCGAGCCCATTATCTGAAGAATAGTTTGAATATTCTCTAGCATTGTGTAGGTGGGCTCTTCCCTCCACTGTCTGTCTCCTTTGCTGAACAGAAGTATTTTGTTTTGAAGTAGTCCAAGGAGATTTTTGAAAACATATTTTGCACCATCAAAGCCTTACTGTTAGAATTTTATCTTTTAAAAAATAATCAAGCAATTTTTCTTTTATTAGCAATTGAAATGCTAACATTTCTTGTGACAAAGTAAATGGAGTTGAAGTCATTGAAATTTTTATCAAAAGTTTGCCAAGATAAATCAGGACGTTATTTGCGGGCTGTCACTGTTGTGGTCTAAAAGGACCCCTTCGCTCTTCCAGCAGCTCGATTTTTAGGCATCCCTCGAAAAAAAAATTACATAGTTTTGGCAACCACCTGAAGGCAGAGAGCTGCATCTGTTGGGAGACTCCATTTAGTCTCCAGGTAACGCCTACCTCCATTGGTTCCAGCTGGACAACGCCCATAGCTGGAATTCTTGGGTGCTTTAGAATTCAGCTCTCCTAGAGTTCACAGACAAGCAAGATGGCCTCCAATGCCGCTGACCTACGAAGAGGACTCCATGTCACGGCAGACTCTACGGTTGAGGCAGGGCACTCACTTCATGTGTTCCTCAGTTTGTAGCAATTTGTAGGTACAGAGTGACTATCAACAAATCAACGGCCCAAGTCCCTGAGATGACATCCTCTCAGAAGCTCATAGGAGGCATCCATGGCCAGAGGAGACAGACTCCACAGGCATTCTGCCATG
>NC_022009.1:122886062-122887431 GCF_000317375.1 Microtus ochrogaster | reverse complement strand
TCAGACACAAGCCCGTGGAGTCTGCGTCCGTCAGACACAAGCCCGTGGAGTCTGCGTCCGTCAGACACAAGCCCGTGGAGTCTGCGTCCGTCAGAGTGCTCTCACTCCTGTGTGCACCTTTTGCACATCAATTGGGGATCTCTGGGAAAGAACATTGGAACCAGGAAGCTTTGCAGACCGATCACATTTGGAAGTGCTGAGAGCTGTTTGTTTAGTGGATATGGTCGGTCGGTGATGGTTAAAAATGGAAATTCACCTGGGTTACTACAGGCTGTGGCCAAGCTCCCTTCCCATCACCCATCCTTCCTGAGCTCCTGTCTGCCTCCTCAGGTCTGCGGTCTTTACTACGGACGCTGTCTACACAGTGGTTAGTCATTGTGCATGTGGAGTGGGAAAGAAAGCCAAACTAAAGTTGCATTTTCAGAAAACTAGATGGTGGGAATGAAAGCACTCAGACAGGTTACAAGAGAAGTAGATGGAAAACTGGAAAAGTGGCTCGGTTGTAGAACATTCCCAAGTTTGAAGAGGCCCTGGGCTCCATGCATTACACACGCACACACACATGCACAGGTATTGAAGGCATGACGTGTGACTTGACGGTGGAAAGGAAAAAGCATGGTGACATAATAAATAAATAATAAATAAATAAATAAATAAATAAATAGGGAGAAGTGGAAGAGTAAATTATAGCACTGAAGACCTCGTTTTAAATGACCCAGGGGAGCTGTGATGACTTTGGCTTCACGCGAGGACTGCAGTAAGAGACTGCCTTTGGATGACACCTCTAGCACATAGCCAAGGGGGCTTCTGACTTTCTAATACTTGAGCTTTGTCTCTTTCTACTTACCTATATAGACTCGATGAAGTTCATAATCATTGCTATAGATATTTACTACGAAGATATTGGCTGCACCCTTATGACACTTTAAGGCAAATTACCGAGAAATAAATTGTAGGTACAGCATAAAAATGATTAAAGGTATGTTACTGTGGGAATAAGTTTTCAATGGATTGTTTAATAAAAAAAAAACCAGTTACCAAATGGTGGCATGGTGTCATTTTTATTTCAATGATCAATTACAGATTATAAACATATACATACATGTATATACATTTAGATAACACAGAAGACAGGGAGAGGCGAGACAGAGGCCTAGGGGACCAGAGGAGGAAGAGCTCCCTCCTTCATCCCCTTCCATCCACCAATGGTAGAGCACTCCCTAGAAAACAAAGACGGGCGAAGGGAGATGCAGGGGACCGCAGTTATCACGGAGGATGGAAACATGGATGCGGGGGACCGCAGTTGTCACGGAGGATGGAAACATGGATGCGGGGGACCGCAGTTGTCATGGAAGATGGAAACATGGAT
>NC_022009.1:122876822-122885962 GCF_000317375.1 Microtus ochrogaster | reverse complement strand
GACCACAGTTATCACAGAGGATGGAAACATGGATGCGGGGGACCGCAGTTATCACGGAGGATGGAAACATGGCGACTTCACGAATCCGAGTCTTCTTCTAATCACCTGACAACTATGCCGCACCCGCTATCTGTGCCGCAACATCTGTTCTCATCCAGGTCTTACATTGCAAATCACTTCTTGTCCACTATTCATTTCCAATAAGAGATATCAACATCTTTAGCTCAGAGATAAGCACACATCACATTTATTAACATTTGGCGTGCAGCCAATAAATTATAACAATAAAATAAACCACGAGTGGCTAACTGTAATAAATTAAGTATGAAACAAAAATGTATTACTAAGGAGCAGGCATTAAATATATCTCCCCCAATAATCCCAAAGACACCCTAAATTCAGCACCAAGAATTCCACATATTCTGGTTACACAACACTTCAAACTAGCAGTAGCACGCGACATTTTACAACAAAAGGCCTTGGGAAAGCCTCCAGTTCATCACCCACGTGGCATTTCACTATTCTATCAGCATAACTAGGAACGAGGAAAATCAATAATGTATTTGCTTTGTGTTGAGAGGACACATAGGCTTTCAAATGTCTTTTACCGTAGTATAATTGAACTATGAATCAGGATTAAATTAGGCAAATTTGTGTCCTGTACTATCTTATTTCTGAGAATGACTTCGACTAGCATGCACTTCCTCCTACTTTATGAAACTTCCTTTACCTATTGTATTTAAGAAGTGCCACTCTTTTCTCATACTTTACAGAGAAGTGCGAGCACCCAAACAGCTGGGGAGGACAGGGAACCAGGAGAGAGCAGCAACCAGCCACAGGAACAATAACCACACTTAGCCAACGTTGGTGTAGGAGGCCAGCACAGCTGTAGAATGACAGGCAAAGGACCTGCTGTCAACCTGAACGATAGCACTAGGCATCTGAGGTTGGCAAACATGCTGGACATTAGATTCTTCAACACAGAAACAGTCGGGTCCAGGTTGATTGACAGCTACACCACTCCAAGGGGCATCCAACTGTGGCTGTCAACCTCCCATGAGGTACCACTTTGGCAACAGTGAAAACATCAGCTATCTTTCCAATCTACAACAATTAGTGAACCAGCACCTTCAAGAGTGGCACACACAGTAGGCTACAGGAATACCGTTACTCTGAGCTGTTCTTAGCCAATTTCCTTAAGAAAACATGAACTCTTCCACATCTAAATTATTCCAGACCGTATTATTACTTTTGATATGTGTGATATCTTTTTGCTGTTATTATGGAACTTACTTTTATATAAGAGTTTTATTTTTCATTATTATAAACTAATTTATATCTATATTTGGTACTTTTTAAGGAAATATGGGCAAGTCTTATTTCTTAAATAAGCAAATACATTGAGATAATCTTAGCAGGTTCAAGTCTTCCCTCTGGAACTCAGACTACCACATTACAAACTTGGATGTTCACTCACTGGACAAATCTCTGCTTTATTTTTACTACAGGAGAAGGGGCGATTATACTTAACTAGATAAATTCCATAGAGATTGAATACAGGTTGTTGTAAGTTGGAAAAAAACCCTATTATTTATTCTCTATATAGACTCATCCTAAATCACATGCGAGGGAACAACATTTGGGGTCTTGGGTATATCTTCACGTAATTCTCTTCAGAAACCATCTTTAAAGACCAGCATTCAGGCGTCTTCTCCGAGGGCCCTGTTCCTGGCAGCACTTGACTGTGACTGGTCCATCAAAGACAGACCAGAAGGCTGAGTTCTTCTGCATGCTAAAACTGTGTGCTAAGTAACTACTGTCCTGCTCACCCCACACTGGCCTCCCGTCCATCAAGTGTAAATGAATATGACAAAGGCTATTTACTGAGTCCTATGCTCCAAATACTTCACTTTAGCTTGCATGTACCATTCATTTCTCATGATTCAGAAGCTATCAGCAATAGCAAATACAACACTGTACAAAGTGACCATGGAGAGCTACACCTGTCTGATCTCCTTTTCATTCCTTACAATGTGAAAAACCCTTTTCTATCTCTACCTATTGACTTCAATACAAGACTTCTGCATCAATCTATTCTGGGAGGCTTGGTTGTGGGAAAACACACAAATTCAAGTCCTGAATCCCAAACCAATAGCACCCTGCTGAGAATCTTTCAGTGACCACTTCTGGCAGTATCAAAGGCTTCTCGCTTCATCTGTGGGTGTCTGTCACAATCTGCTCTGGCAATGCTACACAGCCTCTCGTGACATCCTGTTCGTGCACATCCTACAGCTGGGTCTTGCACAAACTGCTGGCTTTGCTAACACTGTGTCTGATGAACCTCTGAGATCCCATGAGTCCTCACCTCATTTTAGATGTAAGGAGGATTAGCATCTGGAGGCACCGGGAAAGGACCACATCTCACCAGCACTGCACCATGAACACCTTGGGAGTGACAAGCGCTTGCAAGGTTGATTGACTCAGAGGTCAGCCACTGTCTCTGAGGTCACACAGGTCTCAAGGACAAGGAAGACAGTGGGGTTGGGTCCTATTGCTCGTATGTTTGCTATATGGCAAGTTATTTTGGATTTGCTTAGGCTCAGCATTTTTATCTGCGCAGTAAAGCTAATAACACCTACCCTGAATAGCTGTTACATATTTGACAAATTCCATCTGTCAGGAGCAGCAGAGATGATGTAAGAGCTTGGGGAACAGCAGCAACCATGCTTTCCATTGATTGTCTCTGCAACACATTATTGCATACAGCAGCTGGAAACAGCTGGGGTTTCGGGAAATGGCCAGTCACGGATGGGATCATTTGATACAGGGAGAAGCAGAGGCCAAATAAATAAATAAATAAATAAATCTTGAGTATTTTTACAAAGTCACTTTCTCATTCAGCTGCTTCTAAAGTCAAGTTGAAGCACTCCAGGCTAGTTGAGAAGGTGAGAGTTACCTTCATTGATCTTTATAACTTTAGTCTGGAAAGAATTTTGATAATGACCCTGAACCCTTATGAAATTTTCACAAATACTATATAAGACACAGCTACCATCAAATTGCTGGCTTTTGACCAAATAATAAGCAAACTGAGATAGAATTTAGAAAGAAAATTTCAGAAGTGAACCTATTAAAGAAATGGCCATGATTGTCAGGTGAGGCCCACACAGGCAATGCACACTGAGATTCAGCCATAAGGCGAGGGTCTTTGACGAGAGCTCTGCGGCCTCAATCTGCCCAGCGGAGACGCTGTTCTGGGCGGAATTAGAATAATCTGCCCATCCTCCCCAGGGACCTTTAATTCCCAAACTTCCAATGGAGAAGCATGCGCTTCCACGAACTGAGTCATTCCTACGATGGTGGAATTTGGATGGCAGCCTTTGATCAGCGGACTATCCATGCTTTAAGAAATGCAGAACTCAGTGACACACACCACCCACATCAGAAATGACTAGGATGTGACAAAGCTTCATGCATCTGGATCGTCTCAGCAATCTGACCGCTTCTTGCCTGAGGCGGTTTATCTACTCTTGAGAACACTGCTCCCACTGCCTACACTGTAAAGCACCTCTCTCGTGCTCCACAGAAGTTCCTGCAGCGATTAAAACAGACTCTTCTACCACAAATAATGAGATGAATGGTTCCAAATCCATGGGCAAAGGTGGTGAACGGATAAATCAAGAACCTGAGTTGTCAAAATACTCTCGAGGACACATTTCTGCTCGGAGGGCTCCACGGAGGGTGGGTCTCGCTTTCAAGGAAGGAATGGCGCTTCTTTTGTTTCCGTTCAATTCTTTCCTGCTTTTCTTTCTTCTCCTAAAAGAATAAAAATGTAAAAGAAAAAAAAAGACAAAACAGAAAACTCTAAGTTTATATACACTTTGTGACCTTGTTATTGAACTGGACTGCTGGAAGAAAATGATTCATAATAAGATCTTTGCACACAACTTCTTGTTTAATTAGTTTTGAAGGAAAAGTAGCTAGGGACTATTGCTGATTTGTTTGAACATGCAGAAATTTACTATTAATAGCAGTAATGTCATTGCTTGCTTGCCTGGTTTTTGAGACAGGCACTCAGAAGCCTGGTGGAAAATGGGGAAACAAACTGGAAAATTCAAACTTTGATATCCAATTGCCCCGGTAATATTGGCAATAAGACAAGACTTTGATACATGAAGCATTCTAGCATTTTAAAAAGAATCAAGCACTATGTAAGAGATTAAAAGATCATAACGAAATACTGACTGCTTCATTCAAATAATGCACTTTTTATTTTTATTTTTGAAGACAGGGCCCTACCATGAGCTAATACTGACCATCCAATTCTATTACCCTCTGCTTGGAGCTGTCATGAAGCCTTGCCGGAGTCCACGCACAAGGGCAGATGATAACTGCTTTTCACAGCCAGGACTGCTGACTCCGGGAAGGGACACTTTTCCTATCACCATTGTAAGGTTGCTCCCACCCAAGAGCCTTGAGCTGTATTTCCCCCCTTGGCCTGCAGGAGAGTTCTGCAGTGGTCTTTACTGGCCTTAGGGGATTATTCCTTTAGTCCTGAAGGTTTCTCAGATATTCCACTTTTAAGGAGTTCAGCTTGGTCTTATGCCCTCTAGGAAGAGCTAAAATGTGTATGATAAGGGACACACAGGGAGAGACACTGTGAAAGAACTGGGATGGGGAGTCACCCAGATCTACATGGAAGCTGGCTGGGACAAGAAAAAAAATACATGCATAACAAGACTGACCAATGATGTACAAGGTCAAGAAACAGAACCCAAATGCAGGGTGTGTCATGAAGATGAGCTCTTAATCCACCAGGAAGAAAGGTGCTGGTTCGTGAAACACATATCCCGGGAAAGCTAAGTTGGAATCAAATTCTCATCATGTAAGAAAATAACATGAGGGCACAGTAAAGGCACAGGAGCCGGAAAAGAAGGAGGCAGACCCAGTAGCTTCAAACCACGGGGAAGGTCTCTTCACTAGGTGTGAGCATCAGAGGCCAAAAGAAAAGACAGAAATCCAAAATAAACTGGAATTGGCAGGGCCTAAAGCACTACTAAACACAGACAAACAAGCAAAGTTGCATCTTCTACTGGAAATCATAGGTGAATTTTCTACTGAAGAGGGCTTTCAGAAATCACTAAGGCAAAGAGACTCCAATAGAAAAGTGTGTGCGCCTGTGAAGACCATTTGCAGAATATACGTCACTAACATATTTGCAATGAAAACATGCTCCAGCTCCGTCTGAGACATGCATGCAAGTCAGGAAATCCTCTGCGTGACGCCTGCAGGCAGCAGACTGAGGTGAACCCGGTGACGTCAGACAGTAACCTGCTGGAAGAGCTGCAGAAGTGTGATGTGAGCTCTACTCAGAAGCGCGTCATCGACTTGTACTATTTATTCAAAATTAACAAAATGTGTATCTGTTTTAAAATAGAAGACTGTATTTTGCTTGACAGCACCAAAAAGTAACCTGTTAACATATACATATTAAAATCAAATATTTATTATTCTCACACATGTAGTAAAGAGCAGCTGCATATTGTACCTTCTAACTCCAATGCTGATCCCTTTCACTGAAGAATTACTAAATAAGACTCTTTTCCCTACCTCATCAGCAACATCAAAAGAACATAAGAAATCAACTAAGTTCCTCCCCATTAGCCTGAGCACTACTGCATGCAAGGGCTGGTTCCACCTCAAAGACTCTGGACCCTCAGGGCACCTGACTGCCTTCCATGGTGTTAGAGGCAAGAAGACAGAAGGAAGGAAGGGCACAGTGGGACGTGCCTGAGGATGGCGGGGATGGCGGGGATGGCGGGGATGGCGGGGATGGCGGGGATGCATGCCTGGAACATCACACCTGCTGCAAGCTCACGTGCTTTGGGCAACCTCAGAAGTGCGGCCAGAAAGGAGAGGCCATGGGGGAATCTGAGCTGCAGAGGAGGAAAGGCTAAGTAGTCTCCAAGGAAAACAGGATGGGAAAGAGAAGCAGAAAAGGGATAAAGAGCCAGGGAAGAAGGAAGTTCATCACAGGCAACACCTACCAGCCACTTCTCATATTCACTGATGGCTTGCTTGTCTTTGTCTTTCTTCTCCGCTCTCTTCAGCTCTTCCTTTCTTCTCTCATTGATTTTCTCCTTCTCCTTTTGTTTGAGAAGAGCCTCCTTTCTCTCACTCCTGTGTAGAACATGAAACACTGGAAAGTTAGAGGAGAAGACACGCTAGAGATGCCCTAGTGTAGCTTCGGAAGCGATGAGATTGGAAGGCATGGAAAGCCCTGCAAGCGTAAGTCCTAGGGAAGCCTCGAGTATTCCCTTGAAGCCACCGAGCTGCAAGGATTACCATTTCTCAAAAGAGCTGCAAGGATTACCATTTCTCAAGAGCTGCAAGGATTACCATTTCTCAAAAGCAGTCAAGTTGTCTCTCCTCTTCTCAGCGACTGTCTCCTCTTCCTTCTGTTTCTTCGCTCGCTCATATTCTTTCTCCTTCCTGGTCTTCTCTTTCAGGTACTCCAGCTTTTTCTCCTTCCATTTCTCAAAGGCCTGGAAGAGTTCACAGTGTTCCCTTACTCGTCACCACTTTTCTGAGCTCGACAAAAGTATAAGGAATCCTTCATTCAAGCACCAGAACCGCTAGCGACCAGGCTCGGATGGGGTCTGCGGTACTCACCTGCAGGGCCTCATCTTTCCTCGCAGCGTTTTCTTCTTCCGTCTTCCTCTTGTTTTTTTCCTCCAGCTTCTTCTTTGCCGCTATTTTCTTTGCTTCCTTTTCTTTCATAGCCTTCCAGGCCTCGAATGATGCTAATGCTTCCTCCCTCTTAGCAGCTCTTTTCTATTTTGGTTTTTGAAAAAACAATGGCGTACATATATGTGTCTAGACAGGAGTACAGGTCTAGACACATATACACAAATATGTATTTGTCTTCAGTCTCCCAACAGTTGTTATACAAAGTACTAAAACAGGTAATTTATTTAGAATTACTTGGAAAAGTTGACCTACAGAAGTTATTCACTCCTTTTTAGAATGTCAAAGCACTTATCAGGGGTCGACCTATTTTGTATTCATGAGAAAGAAGCATCAATTGACTTTGAAAGTATGCTAAAATAAATGTTTTCCAAAGAAACTACAACAGACTAACTGGTATTGTAAAATGTTTAGTAAAAAAAAAAATCACGAAAGTTAAAAGATTATAAAGTAAGGTAAATTAATTACCCAAAGCACACAGTGGGTACAGGTGTTTGGTATGGACCCTGTTTTGATATAAAGGCATAACGTTCCTATAACAGGAACATAGACACATGTCAAATAAGGGCATCCCACTGTAAAACATGCGGGGCACTATGCAGCTAAGTCACACACTTACTCTCTAACCTTGTGAAGGCCAGTATTTGACCTCAAATACGGTTCAACCGTAGAAGACGTAGATTGTATCATGGAGGTGACATCATCAAAAGCAAAAGTCCCCTCGGGCCTACACAGCAGTGCAAGGCACAAAGGTGCTCAGCACAGCTCCTCGAGGTCGTCCCACAGAGACCTGCCTGGCCCCAGTGCTGCTCACTTCAGGGATGTCTCCCTGCTGGCCTACTTATGTGGATCAGTACAATGAAGTGGGTTCTCGGGCAGGCGACAAGGACGCAGTGAAATCATAGGAGAGGCTGGACAAGAGTCTCAGGCAGCAAAGGGGAATGTGGGTCAGGAGCCAAAGCAGGGGGCGGAGTGGAAGACAAGACAAGAAAACTGAAGGCCAGTGTATGTTGCCTATGTTCTAGCCTAAACTCTGATCACGTCAATTTCTGAGACTGAAGTTGGTGGTCACACCGCTACTGTTAATAATAGCCCTGCTGTGTCTACCCTATGAACAGGAGACTTAAAATGTACATGGGGCTTTTATGTAAAAGTTAAATTGAACCCAAACTGAAAATATGAAGCCAGAAATCGGTTCTTTCATGTATACATTTTACCACTTAAAAACCATTCATTAAATACCCAGAGGCGCTTACTGATGTAGGATTCTTTCTTTTACATTACCTGCTCATTTTGGATCCGTAAGTTTTCACTTTCGATTCTTTTTATCCTGTGCATTTCGTGCAAATACACGTTTTTCTTTTCCAGCCACTCCTGTGAAATTAAAAAAAAAGCTTATGCGATACTATAAGGTGCCCAAACGACTTAGAACTCATACCCACATTTGAAATACTCGTTTAAAGTTTAAAAAAGAAACCAAGAAATTTATACATTTTGTCTAAAACAGCATTCTTTTCCCTGTAATGCTGTAAATGTAAATATGAATATTGTTGTTTAAGAAAATCTTACTGCATTATCTCCCGTGTATTGTAAGACTGCAATGATTTAATATGACTAAATGTATCAACATTTTATACTGAAATTCAAGTGTAAAAATTTCCAAAGGAGGTTATATTCTGTGCAACAAAACAAAAACTATCTTTCTTAAAATTATGAAAAAAATAGAAAAATCTTAATTTGTGGAAAAATTACGAAAATCTTTGTCTCAAGAAAGAAAACATTTAAAAGATCTGATCATGAGCAACACAAACTTTGAGAATAGTATAAAATGCATGTAGATTTTACAGCAAACTGGTCTTTGCTATATTTCTATAATTCTTAGCAGTATTTTCTCTTTCCTTAAGGACATTTAAGCAAAATGGGGCAGCAAATTATTCAGAAAAACCCTCACGGTTGCTCACACACTTCTAAGAAAAGCTTCCCCAGTGACAGTGAGCATCCAGCTATCCTTTGAGGTGGTCACAGTATTAACTGGTGGGCAGGCCTGGGGAGACCATCAGCTCTTGTTTAAGACGTGTTTTCCATTTACCTGGTAAACGGTCGCCCTTATGTGATCGGCTTTGTCGGGCTCCAGGCTCTGCTTCCGTGATGGCTTCTGGTCCAGGACTTTCAATGTCCCTAGGTAGTGAGAAGAGGTAGCTGCAGATGGACTTCTCCGTGTGGGGCCAGATTTCTTTAAAAACTCAGAGGTCATCAGCCTGGAAATTTCCAAATAGACGGAGAGCAAGTGAGGTAGATCTGCCAGGTACAGTGACTACCTTCATAACCACACTCTAAGGTAGAGCTGCCAGGTACAGTGACTACCTTCATAACCACACTCTAAGGTAGAGCTG
>NC_022009.1:122871693-122876717 GCF_000317375.1 Microtus ochrogaster | reverse complement strand
GTGGCCTCTCACACCTACAAGCCCATACTCAGGGGCTGAGGCCTGAGTTCAAGGTCAGCTTGAACACAGTGGGTTCCAAGCTATCCTGGGCTAAGTGTGGGGCCCTGTATCAAACAAACAAAATGAAAAAATTATGAGTGAATGTAATGAGTTATAATTACCTTGAAAATAACCCAGTCAAAAGTCATGTTTTCTTAGTTCTGCTTACATAAATTAAACTTTAGAACTTTGAACTATAGTTCTCTTCTTAGATACTAATAATTAG
Source organism: Microtus ochrogaster (assembly GCF_000317375.1). Taxonomy (NCBI): domain Eukaryota; kingdom Metazoa; phylum Chordata; class Mammalia; order Rodentia; family Cricetidae; genus Microtus; species Microtus ochrogaster. Next base: position 122,876,452 of record NC_022009.1, on the reverse strand, counting down.
AGCCCTTTAAAGAAACATAAATCACATCTTAATAAAACATAAAAACTACCAATAAACGTAGGTTTTAATCACTCTTTGAATATGTTACGCATTATTCTGTTGCTCTCTAACTGTGGATTTAGCAGGTCAGGACCCATATTTCAGACGCCATGGGGAAATCTGGCATATCTTCTCTTTACTGCCTTGGCTCTCGTCACTCATTTGCATATCCCCACCCCTCCTTCAGGCTGCAGCAGGGGCTCAGTGGTTAAGGCAGGAATAGAAGGGCTCAGAAAATGTCAACTACCGACTTACTGGGCAAAGTTGACAGCCTCTTCATTCGGCTAATACTAGATTAAAGGGATCGGAAGGCTGAGGTGTTGGCAACACCAATCAGAGAGCAGGGGTGAGGCTCTTGGGATTCTAGCACTTAGTATTATTATTATTGTTGTTATTTGGTTTTACTTGAGACAGGGTATTATGATGCAGTTCAGGCTGGCCTTGCATGCACACATCCTCCCGCCTCAGCCTCCTGCGTGCTGGATTACACATGGGCTGACATGCCCTGCTTCACGTTCTTATCACTTCAATAAACGCATTTAGCTGTGCAAAGTGTTTGCCAAAAACACTTAATAGAAAAACAATGCCGGATTTCAATTTTATGACCATCTATATATAGTCTCTCATCAAAAAAAAAAAAAAAAAATAGGAGCTTTGGCCAAGGAGCTGTACAATGAGATCAGGGAAAAAATAAAAACACAGCCGGAGGAAAAAAATCAAAGAACTCTGAATAAATGGAGAGATTTCTATGAAAGAGCGGAACCAACTAAGAGCTTCATCACGAGGTATTGATCCCATCTGACGACGGAAATCACTAGAAAGATCCATGACAGCAAGCAGAATGTGTTTCATGGACTCCCGACCGAGGTGGGTTTTGCTATGCTGTGAGCCGACGCACAAGGACATTGGTAACTCTTACCTGCCAGAGGCACTGGACACTCGACCATTCGTTGCTTTTTTATTCTTCAAGTTTCGGTCTTCGTTTGCTTTCTAGCAGATGGGAAACACATAGACAGATCACTCGCCACGGTAACATCGGGCTGAGAAGCAAAACTGAGGAAATCACTGTTCTATATCTAAGTGTCAGGCACCTTATGCACTAGGGTTGGTCACTGAAAAACACTTTTAAAAACTTTCTCTTTTTCTTTCCCTCCCTCCCTCCCTCCCTCCCTCCCTCCCTCCCTCCTTTCTTCCTTGTACTCCTCCTCCACCTGTTTCTGTCTCTGTCTCTCTGTCTTCGTCTCTCTCAAGAGGGTCCCACACAGTTCAGACTGGCCTAGGGCTCACTAGGGTCCCACACGGTTCCGACTGGCCTGGGGCTCACTAGGGTCCCACACGGTTCCGACTGGCCTGTAGCTCACCATGTAGCTAAGGAGCTCTTGAAACCTCTCATTAAAGCTGTTTGTGTTTTGAAGAGATTAAAATTTCACCAACATAACATCTACATAGCTACTCTAAACAGCTATATTTTATGATCTGATCTATAGAAACCAATATAGAGACACATATATTATGTGGTTATGAACTATTTTAAATCATATCACTATGCCTGACAGTTTCCAGGGAACAACTGCCTTCATTCTGACAAATGCAGACTTTCCTTGAAATTGAAATTCAACGTAATTAAGTAATATCTACTTGCAAATACAATACCACTATGGAAAGATGTTTTCCACACGGATATAGAGGTATGAAGACAGGCATGAGATACTTGGAGGTTCTATTTCACGTGTGAGTCTGAACTGCTAGTGCTGTATGTTACAGACAGACCTTGGCTGGCTCTGCTGTCTCGGTGGGTGTGACGACACTTGGGGACGTGGAGAGCAGTGGGTCAGTGGTGAGGTCGTCGTCTGTGAACCCAGCCTTCGCTCTGTCTTCCTCATTGTCACCAGCAGCCACCTGACCTGCCTCGGCTTGCTCAAGTTCAGGAGAAACACAGTTGACCAAAACCGACGTTTCTTCGTTTTCATTGGATATCAGGGAATCCCAGAGTTCGGTAGGTTCTCCATCATGATCTGTTTGGAAGCAGAGAGACAGCACTGAACCTGAATCCTTCTGATTCCACAGTGTATGACAGACTCATTTACTCTCCTTCAAGCGAGTGCTGTCCTAACTATTTAGAACATTTGGATGTGTGTTCATATATGTTCATATTAATGTAGGTGCCCTTCTCAGAGGCCAGAGGAGCCAAAATCCCCAGCAGCTGGAGCTACAGGTGTGAGCCGCCTGATGTGGGTGCTGGGAAGGAACCTTGGGTCCTACAGAACAGCAGCAATGTGTGCGCTAAACTGCAGATTCCCTCTTCTGGAGCAGGCTGTCCTATAGCTGAGACCGGCCTTGAATTCCTGAACCATCTTCCTTTACCTCCCAAGTGCTGGATTATGGGCATGAGCCACGATGCGAGGCTATAATCTCTTTTTTCTTGCAAAATAAAGCGCGATGAAAACCATCCAGTTAAATTTGAACACACTTGGTCAATGAATGCAAAAATGCTTATTCAATCTAACGTTTGACAAGCCTCACACTTCGAAAACACAGCATATGCATAATCAGAAAGGAATAATTACCCCCAAGTAAAGGAGAACGTGTGGCTGTGCAAATCAAGTCACCGAGACCACAATATCCATCCCATTAAAGCTAGGAGCATGCTGGGAAAGCAGGAGGCAAGGGCTCCCTCCATAGCACTGAGGGGCGAGGGGCGCAGGCGAGCTGCACGCAAGGCCAGAGGAGCACAGATCCACGTAGTTCACCTCACACAGAGACCCAGCCCAGCTCAGGCCAGATTCACACCTTCATTTCCTTCACTGTCTCCCATGAAGGCACCAAGGGCGGGGCTGCTGCACCCAGGACTTCCCCGGCACAGGCCTAAGCTCCACATAAGAAGACTCAGTTTGGCTTTCTCAGAACTGCTTCTGTTTACGCTGACTCCATGACACTGTGGGGCACCCAACAGGCGTAACCCAGAGGCCACCATGTGACGGTCACCAGAAGAGCCCAGCAGACCATGTGCAGTGGCGGTTTTGATTTCCACCAAGGTCCAACTCCCAGTCACAAGAACGTGGGTCACAAGCTTGCCTACAGCTGCGCTGATGGAGGCGCCCCCTCAGCTGAGATCCCTCTTCTCAGACAGTCTAGCTCTATGCCAAGGTGACCAGAACTAGCCAGTGCAGCACTTAATGGAAGCCAGCCCACACGCCATCTTCCTCAGCTCTTCCTTTGGGCTGTCTCAGCTACACCAGCTCTAACATTAGCAAAGGAAATAACCAACGTACACCTCATGTTTACTATGCGTTCACCTGGGTAGTACTCCCAGGGCCTTTATGCATTACCAATCTTTAAATTTCCCACAACCACACCAGGTAGATGGCGCTGAGGATAAGTCACAGGCCCAGAGGCTTTCTCCTCTGTCCATCTGTCTACATCTGGATAAAAAGCCCAGGTAGCCATTATGCTGTGTTATCTGCACGATGCCAGCAACAATCACACACCACAGGCTCCCTTCAATGACCATCCCAGTAGTCCTTGAGACTTTGCTGGAGGCAGAAAAGACATTAACACTCAATTCTCACAACAGCCTTTTGAGACAGGGACTACAACACACTGGGGAATTAGAGGCACTGGGAAATTAACTTCTGTGTGGAAAGTCACTTGGATAATTGCACAGCCAGGGTTAAAGACATACCATTTTCCCCGCAAATATACAAGATAACCGTTTCCCTGGCAGACAGGACACTGAGTAACACAGAGTTCACAAACAAGGTAGGACATAGGTGTGACTACCTTTTACGGATGTTTTTTCCTGAGGTTCCGGTGAGGTGCAATTTCCAGGGCTTTCTTTGAGGGATGATGAGGTCAGACTTTGTAGGAGCGAGTCCTGCTAAGAAAGTATTTACCATATAAGGTTAGCCCTAAGGATTCCCAGAGGCAACAGGATCTTTAAGGCTGTCTGTGTTGGACAGTTGGCTCAAGGGTTAAGAGGGCTTTCTGTTCTTCCACAGGACCCTGGCTCTCTTAGTTCCTAGAACCAACTTGGGCAGCTCACAACTACCTATAACCTCAGCTTCTGGGAATGGACACCCTCTTCTGCCCTCAACAGTACCTGTCAAACTACCAGGAAGGAAAGACCAGGGGCCAGCAAGATGGTGCGGGAGATACAGCGCTTGCTGCCAAGCCTGGCACCTGAGTTCAATCCCCATGTAAGGCCGGAAGAGTTAAAGCCTCACCGGCAAGTCACAGCGTGCACAGACTCACAGAAGCAACAAGCACACAAAATTTGTAAATAAATAAAACGTAAAACAAAGTAGAAATAGGAAAGAAAAAAACAAATTTAATGGCACAGACCTCTCCACAAAGACTCCGGTCCCAAGTACCTTAACTGATGAGCCTTCTAATTTAACTTTTCATAACTTTGTGTTTCATAACAAATTTCTAGCAAATAAAGGGAGAAGACACAGACATACAAACACAATAACAGACACACAAAACAATAAATAGTAATCCCATCTGACATTTAAACCTGATTATAACACCTTGAAAAAAATCACACAGCAATTGCCTTCACATGTATAGATGCAAAGTTTCACAAAAAAGTAAGAAATTAAAGCAAAAAACTTACAACATCTTGATCAGTCAGGGTTTAAGGCAGGAAAGTGTGCAATTGACATGCACATCAGCCGTGCACACAGGCACACTGACAATTGACATGCACATCAGCCGTGCA
>NC_022009.1:122871200-122871593 GCF_000317375.1 Microtus ochrogaster | reverse complement strand
CAATTGACATGCACATCAGCCGTGCACACAGGCACACTGACAATTGACATGCACATCAGCCGTGCACACAGGCACACTGACACAGGCAAGAGGAAGGTACAGAGAGGAAGCACATCTTGTGTGGCATAGGTAGGGCTGAGGCAGAGGAGTCGAAGCATTAAGTGAGAGCTCACACCAAGATGAACACACTCGGAACTGACCAGCGAAGAGACGGAGGTTACACACCCAGGGAAGAGATAGAGGTTACACACCCAGGGAGGAGATGGAGGTTATACACCCAGGGAAGAGATAGAGATTACACACCCAGGGAGGAGATGGAGGTTACACACCCAGGGAGGAGATGGAGGTTACACACCCAGGGAGGAGATGGAGGTTACACACCCAGGGAAGAGA